>NC_138141.1:44726157-44833766 GCF_964188305.1 Podarcis bocagei | reverse complement strand
TGGACAGAACCTCCGGGTGGACACGACACTCCTGGGCTTTGACCACATGACGTGGCAGCGCGGCAGCCGCAGTTTCATCTTCCGAGGACAAGGTTGTTGGGAGCTCAGCTGAGCCGCTTTGCGTCCCGGGACCCCGTGGGGAAGGGAACTTGAGGAAGGAGGGAGATTCAGGGGCCACACTTTCCCGTTGCGGAAAGTCAGTGCTTTTTGGGGGACCGCGGGAGTGCATGGTTGTGAAACGGGGCACAATTATATTGTGATGAGTTATATAAAGTATGTGTTGACTGTCTAGCTGTTCTGTATTCCTAACCTGCTCTAAGGGCCTTGAGGCAGCAGACACCTGCCTGTCGCCTCCACAACAACCCTGTGAGGTAGGCTAGGCTGAAGGGTGAAAGGGGTTGGCTGCTGCCCTTTGGGCGCAGATGGGGCAGAAGGCAGGGAGCCCAACAGCAGGTGGCGCCAGAGTCAACTTCTGTTTTGTCCCCATCTTCCTCCTCCCTGCTGAGTTCTCACTGGGACTGAAGGAAGCTGGCAGCCCCAGAGACCGGCAGGCAGCAAGAAGGCAGCTGGGTGTGGGGTGGCTGAGATCAGACCGAGGATGGTGGGGCAGTGCCGTATTTTCCCTAAGGGACCGCACACTCCACTGGTTTCCCCTTTGGCCAAGCCACATTGTCAGGATACATCCCTCTCAGGAGGGCACTGGTCATTTCTCTCTCTCCCTCTGCCCAGCAGACAGCAGCGCCGTCGTGATGGAGATTGACCACGACCGGCAAGTGGTCTACACCGAAACGCTGGCGCTGGCCGCCCACGACCGGGAGGGACTCCTGGCCTTGGTGCAGCCCACGGAGGAGCAGGTGATGGGCCGCCTCCTGGCCCCCGTGGTCGCCACACAGTTGGACACGCGCAACATTGCCTTTGAGAGGTGAGCCAGGATCTCATCCTCTGGAGCAGTGGGGAGGGAAACCTCTGCCCTGCGGGCCAAATGTAGCCCAAGCCATGCCCTCTTCCCCAGGCCACGCCCTCTCCTGAGCCACACCCCTTTCCTGGCCCCTCGTCACCCCTCCTTCACCCTCACCTTGAGTGTTTTCGCCTGATTGTTCCTCTTTGGTGGGCTGGAAGGGGGGAGAGAGGCGTGTGTCAGTGTCAAGGTGGGTGCCGGGAGCAGGTCAACCACAACTCACAAGGTGTCGGTGAAGTTGACTCTTTAGTGAAAAAAACAAAACGGCGCAGGCCTAGTGGTCACAGCAACTCTTCCCAGCAGAACTTGCCCCAAGGAGGCAGTTGCGAGGCCCCACCTTCCCACAGCTCCCTAAATCTCCTCTTCCCCCAGGTCTTTTCCAAGCAGTCGGAGGCTCCTTCATCTTGCCTGTCTTTGCTACGCCCTCTTCATACCTCTACTGGTTCTGGGCGGTCAGGGGGAGACGAGCTGGTCCCTGGCTTCTTCAGCAGCCTGCCTCATCTCTTCCTCTTGACCCCACTCTTCTACAGCCTCCACTTATGCCTCTGATTCTGGATTTCTCTTGGCCCCAGCCTCTTCCTCCTCACTAAGTCCTTACCTCTTTAGCTTCCGACGCCTCCTCCTCCCAGTCTTCTCCCTTGTCTGCCTCTGACCAGTCATTGTTGTCCCACGACCACTCCCCTGGCCCTGAGCCGTCTCCCCTTGGGGGTTCCCCAACTGCTGCCTCCCCCCCACTCCTCTGCATCCAGCCAGTCCATGGCAGAGAGAGTAGAAGCTCTCCTACTACTCTACGATGTTCTCCACCCCCATCGTTCTGCCCGGACACTGAGGTCCAGCGCCAAGGGCCTTCTGGCGGTTCCCTCCCTGAGAGAAGACAAGTTACAGGGAACCAGGCAGAGGGCCTTCTCGGTGGTGGCGCCTGCCCTGTGGAACACCCTCCCACCAAATGTCATAGACATAAACAACTACCTGACATTCAGAAGGCATCTGAAGGCAGCCCTGTTTAGGGAAGCTTTTAATGTGTGACATTTTAATTTTTAATCTTTGTTGGAAACCGCCCAGAGTGGCTGGGGAGACCCAGCCGGATGGGCGGGGTACAAATAATAAATTACTATTATTATTATTACTAGACAAAGGGAGAACTTTCAAGCATTGCTCCGCCTCTTTTGCCTCCAGGATCTGGCCCCTGAGAGGCTGCCCAGGAGAACATGCGGCCCTCGTTTTGAAAATGCTGGGTTGGGTTGAGTTGTGTAGGCGTCTCCAACCAACATCTCCTCCAGCTGATTGCTTCCACGGTGGAGGCCTGTTCTTCTACCCCTGGAAGAGGAGCTACTACACAAAACAAATGAAATACCGCAAAAATCCCTGAAACGAGAAGTAATCGACTAGAAATATTATCTCATAGAAATAAACTAAATAATAAAAATCAAAAAGTTTAAGGGAAAATTTAGAAAAACCTAGAATTGTACAAAGCCTTAACGGGATGCCGACTACAAACCTCGTTTTGTACAATTCTAGGTTTTTCTAAATTAAGCTTTTTGAAACTTCTCGTTTCAGGGATTTTCACGGTATTTCATTTGTTTTGTGTAATTTCTCGGGTCCGTGACTTTCTTTTTTCTCCTGGAAGAGGAGCAGCTGCTCTTGGCATCCAAATTGCACCCAAGACTGGGCTTCACCTGGCCTCTCCCCATCTTCCTCTTTGAACTGGAGTTGAGTGGCGATTTATTCCGTGGCCGGGAGAGAGAGCTAATCTCCACCTCTGCTGTTCTTTCACCTCTCCCTTCCAGGAACAAGACGGGTATTTTGGGCTGGAGGAGTGAGAAGACCGAGGTGGTGAACGGGTACGAGGCCAAGGTGAGGACCGGTCCGGGCGAGTATCTTCTCAGGAGAAGGGTCTTTGAGTAGAGAGAGTAAGCAAAGGACCGTGCAGTCAGGGCGATGGAAGCAGAGAGCTTTATTGATGAAGACGAGGAGCTTGAAGTGGCTGCAGGGAATGTTGGGGAGCCAAGGGAAGTTGCGCTTTCCCAGAGCCACCGGCAGCAACCTTTGGCATTTTCCCTGCCTCCCTCTTCAGGTTTACGGGGCTTCCAATGTAGAGCTCATCACTCGGACGCGGACTGAGCATCTCTCGGAGCAGCACAAAGGAAAAACCAAAGGTAAGCCTTTTGACCTCTCCTTGCCGGGGTCTTCCAGGGTGTACAAGGCGGGCAGAATCCTGACACCCAAGAGCCGCACTGCCTCTGTCTAGAGCCTAAACTGAGAGTGATCCAGTGGATTTGCGGTGGACGGACCACCCGTGTTTTAACCGATTGCCAGTCCAGTTAAAATCAAGGGCTGTAGCTCAGTGGCCAGTCCCAGGTTGAGTCTCCAAAGGCATCTTCAGGTAGGACAAAACCCCTCGCTAGGAAACCTGGCGAGCCGCTGCTGCCAGTCAGTGCAGGCAACACTGGGCTTGATGAGACCAACTCAGCCCAAGGCAGCTTCCTATGTGTAGATGCTCTACTGCTGAGCTGTGGCCCGTTCCCAAAGTCTCAGAGCTGGGATGAGGGCTGACGACCGAGAGCATTGAGAAAGCCACAGGTTCCCAGCCTGGGAAAAAGCTCTACTGGTGTGTCTGTCTTTTACAGGCGGGAAAACCCCTCTCCAGTCCTTCCTGGGCATTGCCGAACAACATGTGGGCCCCAACAATGGGGTGAGTAATAAGTGGGGGCAGCAGGTATGGGGGACACTGCACCCCAGAGGCCATTTGAAGGCTCCTTTTGTTGTACAGTGGTACCTTGGTTTAAGAACAGCTTAGTTTATGAACAACTTGAATTAAGAACGCTGCAAACCCAGAAGTAGGTGTTTTGGTTTGTGAACTTTGCCTTGGAAGCAGAACATGTTCCGCTTCCAGTTGAGTGTGTTCCATTGGTAAATTGTGTCCCCTGCTGCTGTGGGAAAGCACACCTTGGTTTTAGAAAGCTTTGGTTTAAGAATGGACTTCCGGAACGGATTAAGTTTGTAAACCAAGGTACCACTCTAATAATGTTTTGCAGCACAGCTGGAGATCTTCAGACCAAGGGCCAGATGTGGATCTCCAGGCTTCTTTGCTTGGCCCCTGGGACTCTCCCCAGGCCACGCCCCCTACACAGGCCACACCCCTCACTGCTCCTTGCTTTTGCCCTATCCTGAGCTCTGCTAACAGTCCGGGATAGAGGACAGAGAGGGTGTATGTTTGTGTAGAAACCAGCCTAGTGCATGAAGGTAAAATTTGCATTTCTCGTCCCACCCCCTTTTGCCTCCAGCTCCACCAACCTCTCGCATGTGGCCCCCAGAAGCTTGTTTGAAAGGCAGTGTAGCCCTAAGGCTGAAAAAGGCCTCTGTCCGTTTTTTCAGGTTTTATTGCTGATGATGGTTCCATTCATTCATTCATTCATTCTCCACACCTCCTCATTTAATCCCCAGAACAGCCCTGCGAGGTAGTTTAGGCTGAGAGGGATTGACTGGCCTGAAGTCACCCAGTGAGAGCTTCATGGCCAAGTGGGAAAATTCGAACCCTGGTCTCCCCGGAGTCCCAGTCCGACACTCTAACCACAATGCCTTCACTGACTCGCTGTCTCCCTCGTAAGGTGGGATAGAAAGGATCTCAAGCAGAAACCAAGGCTTGGCGAAGCAACAAACCCTTCTGAGGATACCCTCCCTCCAACCTTGCCTTGGTTTCCCAAACACCACCCCCCCACCCCCTAAAGTGTCTGGAGTGCCGACATCCACCCAAAGTCCTCCACTAGAGTTTAAGGAGTATATTGATAAGGTGGAACATGCGCAGAGGAGGGCTACCTAAATGAAGAAGGGCAGCGGCGTAGCGTGGGTTATCAGCACCCGGGGCAAGGCAAGTAATTTGCGCCCCCTAACCCGGAGCAAGGCAAGTAATTTGCGCCCCCTAACCCCTAGCCATGGTCATTAATACTGACGGCTCTACTCTGGGGCAAACGTCGTGGTGACTACTGCCCTCCGTGGTGTTGTTTTTGCAATTAAAGGACCCCTGCCTCAAATAAAGCATCTTGGGGATTGGGGACTGGGATTTGCCAAGGGAGCTGGAAATTGCAGTTCAGTGGCGGGTCAGGGGGAGAGTGTCCCTTCTGCATCTGGGTGCCGCGGGCCCCTTTGCGCCAAGACGCGCATCTTTGGGCGTCGCGGCGCAGCCTTCTCGGTCTCCCTCCCCGGCCCGGCTAGTCCCGACGCGGCTTCTTTCTGGCGCGGGGAGGGGGCTTCTTTCTGGCGCGGGGAGGGGGCGGCTCTGGGGCCAGTGCGTTGGCCGGCCTCCGGCACGGGTGGGGGGGGCCCCGTCGGGGCAGGTGGGCGGTCTTGGCGCGCAGGCACTAGAGCGCCGCCGATGGCGCGTTTGGCGGGCTGCGCGCGTCCGACCCGAGCCTGGGCGGCGTGGCGCTTGGTGCCGGAGCCTCTGCCCGCAGCGCCCCGTCGGGAGACCCGGCCGGAAGGAGCCTCGAGCCGGCTGTCGGACGCGGTTGAAGCAGCCAGGGCGGCATGGCAGGCGGCGTGCACCCCCTGCACCCCCCACGCTACGCCACTGCTCTCCGCCCCACCACCAGCCTTCGGAGGAGGTCCGAGGACAGTGGGGTTCCTGCTTCCTCGAGGAGGGCCGGCCAAACGCGCCCCCCAAATGTTGCGCCCGGTGCGGCCGGCACCCCTGGCACCCCCCACGCTACGCCACTGAAGAAGGGTCTGGAGAGGACTTCCGGGTTGACGCGATCTGGAAATGGCGGATTCCCTCCGAGCTGCGGAGGGAATCGGCTCTACTGAGGACGGGTCTTTGCCGCGCCGGCGACGCGGAGACCCTTAAAAACCGCAGGCGCGGAAGCCTGCGGACTGAAGACTCGGCGGGTGCCTTAAGCGCCCCCCCTGATCCACGAAGAGCCTTTTTAAAGGCTGCGGAGGGGATACGGGGGTGGCGTGGCACTGAGAGTCGACCGCTACCTCGGTGGAGCGAAGCCGCGAGCCATGACCAGAGAGCGCTGACTCTCTTCCTTGAAAATTTGGACTGAAAGAGTTACCCGTGAGTAAGACGGATTGGGACTTTAAAAATTTTACCCTGAATTGGAGACGACCGGGGTGTGTGCTAAAAGGAAGTCCGCACCCCCCCCCCCTGCAGACGATCTAAGCAACGACATAAGAGCTAAGCTGGAGAGCCTACCCTTGGTGGGGTGAGTTAAAAAGGACACTAACTTTCAAGATTTAGTTAAAGGAAATTTTGTGTTGGAGAGTGGAGTTTTGGAGACCCTCTTTATGTTTTGAACAACCCCCCCTCCCGGGCTCGGGAACGTCCTGCCTTTGTGCCTGTGTAAGAGCTGCGGAGTTTGACAGCTGTCAAAGCTGTCAAACGGGCAGTTTAAAGCGGAAAAATCACTATTTAAGATCCCTCTGGATTAAGACGAGTTATAATTGAGCTAAAATTGTTGGAAACAAAGTAACAATAACAAGTTAAAGGACTGTTGGAGAAAAGACTAATAAGTAATCAGATTCCCCCTAGGGGGAATTCTGTGAAACTACAATGGATACAATGGCTGTGGATGGAAAGTTACTAGTGGAAATCGAAAGGATGTTTCAATTGGTGGGAATCTTACAAGAGCAGAGCTTAGCCATGAATAAACAACTTAACATTATGACCTTGGGAACAGGCAACTCTGCTGTTTGTATTGAGGACCTGAATGAGAAAGAATCCACAGCTGAATGGGAAACAATGTCTACAGAGGTGGAAGAGACTAAACAAGAAAAAGAGAAAGTAACCTTGGGAAGTAACAACCAAAAGTTGACATCTGTGGAACACAAGCAAGGAGACTCTGGGAACACATCTACCACAAGTCTGCGAAAGATGCAGAAGAAGAAGGAGGAGGTTCTGGGACAATATGGAATACAGGAACTTAAAATAAAGAAATATGATTGGGGCCTCCGTTTGGACTTTGACTTTGAGGATACAGGCTTTGTGGAAATGCTCCAGCAATTGCTTTCAAATCTCCTTGTGGGAAGAGAATATGTTTTGATGGTGAAAGATCTTTTTCCAGACTCGACGACTGACATAAAGGACTACCAACGAGACCGGCGGAGAGGGACTGAAAGGGACTTGAAAGCCTCGGACGTGAGGAACCCAGGCTGAGAATCTTGACTTTGGATTTTTATTGGGAAGGGACAAAAACCGGGGATGGGAGGGAGGGAAGAGGAGATTCTTAAAAACTCTTAAGACTTTCAGGTTTGGTTAATATGACTTTTAATCAAGACAAAATGAAAAATCGATGGAAGAGAACTTAAGTCCAACTTAGGAAAATCAATTTTTTTTATTAGAAAAGAGGTAACAAAATGAATAAGATGGTTAAGAGGAGAAATACCAACTTGCTGATATAATCCTGGGAATTGGGATGCACGAGGGGGGGTGGGGGGAAGTCAGGGAACAAGGTTATGAGAAGAGGATCTGCTGAATTTATACATGTTTGTGTCTTGTGTTATTTTTGTGTTTGTATTGTCTTTATAAAAGCGGAAAACCCAATAAAATTTTTATAAAAATAAATAAATGAAGAAGGGTCTGGAAACCAAGCCTGATGAGGAATGGTTGAAGGAGCTGGGTATGTTTAGCCTGGAAAAGAGGAGATAGGAGCGCCATCTTCCAATATCCAGAGGGTTTTCTCCTGCTCTGGAGGATAGGATCCAAACCAATGGATTCCAGTTACAAGAAAGGAAATTCCAACATTAGGGAGAACTTCCTGATGGTAGAAGCCGTTCAGCAGCAGAACGGACTCTCCTCCATCAGGGGTTTTAAGCAGAGCTCGGCTGTCCACCCACCTGGGATTGTTTAGCCGCGCTTCCGGAATTGGAGGGGCTTGGACCCCATGACCCCAGGGGTCCCTTTCCAACTCTCCAATTCTGTGTATTCTCAGAGTGTTGCGAAAGAACGATGTCAATCAACATTTGATGATCTCCTTCTACCGGTCCACAACAGAAAGTGTCCTTTCATACTGCATCATGGTGTGGTACGCTGGTTTGACATCAACTGATAGGAAGTGCCTACGGAAGGTGGTAGGGACGCGGGTGGCGCTGTGGGTTAAACCACAGAGCCTAGGACTTGCTGATCAGAAGGTCGGCGGTTCGAATCCCCGTGACAGGGTGAGCTCCCGTTGCTCGGTCCCTGCTCCTGCCAACCTAGCAGTTCAAAAGCATGTCAAAAGTGCAAGTAGATAAATATGTACGGCTCCGGTGGGAAGGTAAACGGCGTTTCCGTGCGCTGCTCTGGTTCACCAGAAGCGGCTTAGTCATGCTGCCCACGTGACCCGGAAGCTGTAGGCCGGCTCTCTTGGCCAATAAAGCAAGATGAGCGCCGCAACCCCAGAGTCCGTCACGACTGGACCTAATGGTCAGGGGTCCCTTTACCTTTACCTTTACCTTTACCTTTACAGAGGGTGGTGAATACAGCACAAGATATTATGGGCTGTCCCGTGAATCTGCTGGATGAAATAGCAGAAGAACGTTGCCTCAGGAGAGTGAGGAAAATTCTGAGGGATGATTATTCACACCCGGGCCGGCACTTTCTTGATCTCCTGCCCTCGGGCAGAAGATATAGAAGCATGATTAGTCTCACCAACAGGGTAAAGAACAGCTTCTATCCGTGGGCTGTTAGGCTGCTGAATGAAAAGATAACAACAGGGCAACTGACTTTTGGGTTTGGTGGGTGTGCGTCAGTAAACGAGGGGCATTAAGACTAAGAGAGCTGACAGAAACGGTTGAATATGTGGAATTAGCAAAACTGACCCACAGAATCCGTAACCAAGAGGAAACAAAGTTCAGAAGTGAATGGAGTAAATTTGTGGAGTATATACGGAATAATTGTAGAAGTTTAAAGGCTGTAGTAGGATTAAAATAAATCTTATGACATGAATAAAGGTAAAGGGACCCCTGACCATTAGGTCCAGTCGTGGCCGACTCTGGGGTTGCAGCGCTCATCTTGCTTTATTGACCGAGGGAGCCGGCGTACAGCTTCCGGGTCATGTGGCCAGCATGACTAAGCCGCTTCTGGTGAACCAGAGCAGCGCACGGAAACACCATTTACCTTCCCACCGGAGCAGTACCTCTTTATCTACTTGTACTTTGATGTGCTTTCGAACTGCTAGGTTGGCAGGAGCAGGGACCGAGGAACGGGAGCTCACCCCGTTGCGGGGATTCGAACCGCCAACCTTCTGATCGGCAAGTCCTAGGCTCTGTGGTTTAACCCACAGCACCACCCGTGTCCCATGACATAAATAGGATGATGTTAAGAGTATGTAAAAAAGGAAAGATTAATATGAAAACCTTTGAAGTGAGGGAGGGAAGTCCGTGCTTGATAGAGTGTTGAGAAAATAAGTGTACATACGACCGTAGAACATTAGTATATTTATTTTGTTTTGTTTGTGTTAAAGAAAACTTAATAAAAAGCATTTTAAAAAAAGAAAGACTAAGAGATCTGAGTTTGGGGTGCTTGTGTAATCTCACTGTATACAAGTGACAATAAAGTATTTCAGTTCCAATTCTATTCTCTCTCCCCGCAGGCTCTCATCACGCAAACAATGAGCCACGCCAACCCCACAGCCATCACGCCAGAGGAATACTTCAACCCCACTTTCGAGCTGGGCAGCCGGGATATGGGGCGCCCCATTGAACTCACCACCAAGACGCAGAAGTGAGGCTGGCTGGCTGGGTGGCAGGGAGGGAGGGATAGAGATCCTCCTTTGAGTGGGCTGGAGGTGAAGGACAGCCCAGGGCTCACAGTCTCTCCCCCCCCCCCCCTGGGCTTCTCTGTCTCCCTCCGTCAGGTTCAAGGCGAAGTTGTGGCTCTGCGAAGACCACCCTCTCTCGCTGGCTGAGCAGGTGGCCCCCATCATTGACCTGATGGCCGTCAGCAACGCCCTCTTTGCCAAGCTGCGGGACTTCATCACTCTGCGCCTGCCCCCGGGCTTCCCTGTCAAAATTGGTGAGGAGAGCCTCCCCCCAACCAAGCTGGGCTGGTTGGTCCTTCTCCTTCACGCTTGGGCATTGCAGCGGGTTGAGCTACGTGACCCTCGAGGTCCCTTGCAGCTCCACGGCTTCACGAAATGCTCCTTTGACTCCGGGCAAGAGAGCCCAGAAATCATGGCGATGGAAGGGGCTCAGGGTCATCTAGTCCAACCCCCAGCAGTGCAGGAATCATGGCCAATTCTGGGCAGGCAGGGCTGTAGACAACACTGGGTGTGCTCACATTTGTGGCCTGAAATGCAGAGAGGTCACCCCCTCCGTCCTCAGCTGCTTTTTGAGCTGCATTTACGCAGAGGTTTTCTCATCAATATAGGGATTGGAGATGCCACACCCAAAATGCAGAGCTTTTCTTATTCTTTCCCACCTGCAACATGCCCCCCCCCATTCCTATTCACAAACCTGTCATCTGCCCCACTGGAGGCGCACTCCATTGTCTTCAGAGACAGATGGATGCCAACCCAGATAGGACCTTAAGGTCCACAAATAACAACACTTTGGAGGTCCCGAGCCTCAAGGAGGTTAGAGTGGTCTCAACTAGGGCCAGGGCCTTTTCAGCACTGGCCCCGACTTGGTGGAACGCTCTGTCACAAGAGACCAGGGCCCTGGGGGACTTGACATCTTTCCGCAGGGCCTGCAAGACAGAGCTGTTCCGCCTGGCCTTTGGTTTGGACTCAGTCTGACCCTTAGGTTTCCCTCCCCTTATGGTCTTGATTTATCGGCTACTTTAAAATGAGGCTGCATTTTAAATTGCATTTTAACCTGTATTTTAAATTGGGTTTTTTCCCCTTTTCTCCCCCCCTTTCCCCCCGTATTATGTTTTTACTGTGATTTTGTTGGTGTTACCCGCCCTGAGCCCGGCTCTGGCCAGGGAGGGTGGGGTATAAATAAAATGTGTTGTTGTTGTTGTTGTTGTTGTTGTTGTCATGCCTATTCATTTCAGTGGCTCTGAGTAGGACTAATGTTCCATAAAAGACCTAATCTCTCTCGTTCTCTCCCCACCTGGCTAGAAATCCCCATTTTCCACATCCTCAATGCCCGCATCACCTTTGGAAACCTCAACGGCTGTGATGAAGCTGTGGTCTCGATCCGAGGGGCCGGCAGCCCTGGCAGTGACGCCCCGTCGCCAGGCAGTGATCGCTCCAGCATAAGCAGCTCCAGCTCTCTTGGTATGTTGGGGGGCAGAGGAAGAACATAAGGGGAACCGGCTGGATCAGGCCCACGTCCCATCAGGTTCAGCCTCCTCTTCTCACAGTCGCCAACCAGATGCCCCAAAGCAAAACCTACAAGACTTGAACACAAGACCCCTCTCCCCTCCTGCAGTTTCCAGCAACTGGGATTTAGAAACTTAACTGCAGAGCAGAGCCATTGTGGCTGGCGGCCATCGACAGCCCTTCACTACTCCACAAATTTGTCCAGTCCTCTTATAAACCCGTCTTGGTTGGTGGTTGTCACTGCCTCCTGTGGCAGTGAGTTCCATAGATTAGCTATGTGCTGTTTGAAGAAACAGCTGGGAGCCTTTGGAGGGGGATCCCCTCAGCTCTATGAGGCACGAGGGAAATGGATGTAAAAGGGGGGGGGCTTTTAAAGGGAATGGAGGGGACATGAAGCAAGATACAAAATGTCCAATGCACTCAGAAGAAATCATAACACCACTTAGGGGCCATGTGCCCAAAATTGCTTCGGAAGTTTCAGAAACAAAATTATAACAATCAGTGCAGTTTGGAAACAAGTGGTTAAAATCACCTTCTCCTTCTTCTCCTTCTTCTTCAGCCTTCAGCAGCAATCACTCGTAGCCGAGTAAGATTGTCTTCCATAAACACGGTTTTAACAATGAGTCCATAAGTGACTGAGGAGGCCAATTCTGGATCCACACGTCCTTCTGCAGTGGGGACATTGGTTTCCGGGCGGGAGTTGATCACGGTGTGGATTTGCCAAGCGTGCCTTCCTCCTAGCACGTTTCTCCCTTGCATCCTGAGTTTGAGTGTCTTCAAAGCCCATGGCACCTTTGGTAAAGGCTGTTCTCCACTGCAGTTTCGAAAGATGCAGCCCGCCATCTTGATTCAAGATGGCGTCTGACCGTCTCCAAATACAGGCAGGAATCTGTTCCTTGGTCTAGGAAGCTCTCCTGCAAAACCTGATTCCAGCAAACAGAAAAACCACCTTCCAAAATACAGAGCAGATCCATAGCGGAGGGAACCAGAGGAAACTCAGGGCAGAAGTCCTAGGCCCCATTCGGCAGAGCAAGGGGGAGGGCGCAGGTACATTTTCCAGGGGTGGGGAGTAAGCAGAGCAAGGCTTGATGAAGCGAGACCTCTTTGGCAGGGGGGCTGTGCTGTGGCTTTGATCCTCTCCACCCCCCCAGGCTCCTGCCGGTGCTATGAGATGGACCCATCTCTGTTTGAGGCCCCGCGAGGCTACAGCGTCATTGGGACCCATCCGGAGCCCCTGCGGGGAGAAGATGATGACGACCTCCTCCAATTCGCCATCCAGCAGAGTTTGCTAGAAGCTGGGAGCGAGTATGACCAGGTGGGCCTCTCCATCCCTCCCCTGTTCCCCGAGACCGGAGCTGTAGGGCTTGGGGGATCTGTTATTCTGCATGCAAAAGAGTCACTGACAGACACCCCATTCTGGCATCTCAAAAGACCTCCAGGAGCCTGGCTGGTGGGGAAAGCTTTGCGTAGGGGAGGTGTTACCATTCAGGGGAGAGCGAGAGTAATCTGCTAAATCAAGGCTGGGGAACCTAGTGAGAACCTGTCAGTGGCTGCACACCAGATATGGCTCTCATCTGTATGTGCATGGCTCCTTCCAGTCAAGCAAGAGACATCATTACACAGGCCAGACAGTCCCAAGGGCTGGTTTGGTTGCAACAAGCAACTATGGTTTGTTGTGACATGCAGTGGTTCTGGGCTCTCACTCTCTTCCCTCTTTTCTTCCGGTGCGTCTGTTTCTGTCTGCAATGTCCCTTCATGCCTGAACCCTAAACTGTGGTTGAACTTACAGTTTAAAAGGAATGAGCCAGCTTCAGAAACTGTGGTTTCGGCAAACCACAGTTGAACAGAGTACGCTTAAGACTAGCTGTTGCGTTCTGAAGGCAAAGGAAGGACTGGACCCTGATTAATACGAAAGACACGAGGCTTGACCAGTAAGACCCTGGGAGAAAGTGCGCTTGCCACTCCCTGGCCCAGGTCGTTTTATTCACAAAAGAACTTTAACACAGCGTTTGTAAGAACCAATCAGATTTCCTCTGAGCATTTCAAGAAATCCCCACGTGGGGACAAAGTCAGATCAGAGGAAGCCTCTTAACTACAAAGAACGGTTTCCTATTTGAGCATGCATACATGTTCAGGCTAAATAAACAGGAAGTAAGGAGGAATGCTGTCAGGGGTTTAGGAGCAGAGGCAAGGGCAAGGGAGGAAACAGAGAGCGAAGGGGAGGAGGCAGAAGAAAAGATGAGTGATGACGACGACCCGAGATCTCCGAGTCTTTCCAGTGAATCAGAGGATTCACAGAAAGGAGCACCAGTGGCCAGGGCAAGGGGGGAGTTTAGGGGGGCACCCCAGGAAGATAGAGCCAGAGGGGACTCAGAGGAGAGCAGTTGGAAATCGGGACCAGCGTCACTGCTAGGGAGCAGGGAGGAGGAAGGGAGCCAGGGGGCAAGCGCTGGCAGCTCACCACAGGAGGGAGGGCATGAGTCAGGAGTGGCCACACCTCCATCGGGGAGCGAAGAAACGGTTAAGCGGAAAGTGGAAGGTTGGGCGCGCGCGCCAAGTTCAAATGCAGAGGAAGGCGGCGCAGTAAGCAGCCCGGAAAGGGAGCCAGGTCCTAAAGCCCGGCGCAAGGAGGCAGGAGGGTCCGGGTCAGCGTCAGAAGAATCCCGGAAGGAAGAAACCCCGGGGGGCAGAGGGACCCAGAGGAGAACAGTCAGGCGGAAAAGGTGGAGCAGGGCTAGGATATTAAGTTGGTGCACAAGGGGCGGAGAATCAGACGGAGCTTCGCCGATCTAGCTACTAGACGTAGAGTTGCACGCAGCAGCTGGAATATGGAAACTGTAACTCAATAAAGACTTTTACTTAATGATCGCTGGCTAGCGTGATCCTCTGTGAGCTAGGATCTTCGAGCAGCTCTGACAGTAAGCTCCGTCTCATAAGTGTGGGCATCTACAGCCTCGAGGAGGGGAGAGAAGCAGGTGCCTACCAGCGAGCTCACGAACGGCAGCCGACATGACGGCTGAGCAGCAAATAGAGGAACTCAGAAGAGCAGTGTCACAACTGAATGCAGAGGCTCTCGCATCCCGGAAGAGAGAGGAGGAGGCAGCTGCCGCCTGCAGGGATCTCCAAGTCAGGTTAGACGTGCTTACAAAGCAGACACCCAGACAGGAGGGAATTGGGTTGGCGAGACGTACAGGCGGTCTGGTCTCTCACTTCGATGGGAACCTGCAACAGTATCCCAACTTTAGAGCAGATGTACTGTGCAACTGCTGAATAAAGACTTTAGAGCAACTGCTGAATAAAGACTTTACAGCAACTGCTGAATAAAGACTTTAGAGATGAGCAAGAGAAGGTGGGATTCATCATGTCCCATTTGCATGGGGATGCTAAAGCATGGCTGCGCAATCTTTGGAGAGATAAGGATCCGGCGCTCCAAGATGCGGATGCCTTTATTAAAGCGATGGATGGGTGTTTTTTATCAAGCATTGACGTGGATCTTGCACGGAAGGAGGTGCATGGACTAAGGCAAGGGAGGGCCAGCGTAAGGCAATATCATGCCCGCTTTTTCGCTTTGGTCAGTGCCCTGGAATGGGACAGAGATTCAGCCCCTGTGAGAGACCTCTTTTGGGAGGGGCTGCACAGCTCGATTAAAGATGAGATCGCGAGGGGGGAGAGACCCCGGACCACCCAGGAGGTCGTTCAGAGGGCACTGGCAGTGGGGGTACGGCTGGAAGAACGTCCGTGGAGCAGGGAAGAAGGGCGTGGAGGGCGCGAACCAGCCAGGGGCCCCTCCTTCCTTCCCAGAGACGCAGCGCGGGCGCAATCCACGCCTCCACCAGGAGGAGGAGCGGAACCTATGGAGGTGGGAGGTGCAAGGGCTCAGTCAGCAACCAGAGCCCTAGCACCGGCAGCAGTGAAAGCGAAGCCTCCTAGAGGGAACAGGAAGTGTTACGTCTGTGAGGAGCCAGGGCACATGGCGAAAGAGTGTCCCCAGAGGCCCCACAAGCTCACTGCAGCCTCAGCAATGGTGACTGCAGTGACGCAGCAAGGTGGACCACAGCAGGGAAACGACGCAGTCTGGCTGGAGGAAGAGGCACTGGGGCCCAGCCAGACGTGTTAGTGACGCAGTCCCCAGAGATTTTACAGCCCGTGAACCCCCTCCCGCCCAAACCAGTAGTGAGGCTCACCGCATCTCTCCAGCTGCCCAATGGCATCCCCATGGACGTGCCAATCACCGTGGACTCGGGCAGCAACGCGGACTTTATAGGACAGGACTTTGTCGACAAACACGCTATACAGTTGCTGCCGGCCACACTGCCCCTGCAGGTTGTCACGGTGGATGGCAGGGAGCTGCTAGGGGGGCAAGTGGTGAAGCAGACGCCACCGATGGTGATGCGACTTGGGAATCACAAAGAAGTCATCAGCTTCAATGTCACTCAACTATCGGATACGCCCATTGTATTGGGAATGAGTTGGCTGGACAAGCACAGCCCAACGCTGGCTTGGTACCAGCGGCAGCTGATCTTCGGCTCTTCCTTTTGTGCTGAACACTGCATCGTGCCCCGGCAGGAAGGAGAGGAAGAGGAGTCACAGCTGCTGCTAGGCACGCTGCAAGCGATTCCCCACAAGTACGCAGAATTTTTGGAAGTTTTCTGCGAAAAGGAGGCGGACAGACTACCCCCTCACAGACCATATGACTGCAAAATTGACCTGCTGCCGGGGGCGGCGCTGCCTAAAGGGAAACTGTATTCCATGTCAGAGGACGAACTGCAAGAACTCAAGGAGTTCATAGATCATAATTTGGAGCGCGGTTTCATCCGAGAGTCCAAGGCAGCGGGGGGCAGTCCTGTATTCTTTGTTAAAAAGAGAGACACGCCCCAAAAGAGACTGGTCGTGGACTATCGCATTTTGAACAGTGGGACCAAGCCATCGGACTTCCCCATGCCCCGAATCGACGACCTCCTAGCGAAAGTGCGGAAGGGAAAAGTGTTCACCAAGTTGGACCTGCGAGGGGCGTACAACCTCATTCGCATGCGGGAAGGAGATGAGTGGAAGACGGCCATGTTCACGCCACTGGGGACCTACGAATATAGAGTTATGCCTTTTGGATTGCAAAATGGCTCCCACGTTTTTCAAGCTTTCATGCATCACGTGTTGGCGGGACTTCTCTACAAGACGTGCGTCTGTTTCTTAGATGACATCCTGATCTTTTCGGAATCACAGCAGGAGCATGACGGGCACGTCAAGGAAGTGCTGAGCAGACTAAAGCAACATAGGCTCTACGCCAAGCTGGAGAAGTGCCAATTTGACGTGACGGAGGTGGACTTTCTGGGCTACAAGCTGTCTGACAAGGGGCTCGCCATGGACAGCGCCAAGGTTCGAGCGGTGTTGGATTGGAAGAGTCCACGCAACCGGAAGGAGGTCCAACGGTTTGTCGGCTTCGCGAACTTCTACCGCAAGTTTATCAAAGGCTTCGCTATGCAGACAGCGGCCATCACAGACACGCTTAGCTCCAAGAAAAAGAAGTTCGTTTGGACGGAGCGGGCGGAGCAGTCCTTTCAGGCACTCAAGCGTCTCTTCGCGTCGGAAGAACAGCTGCTTCATGTCAACCCCAGCAGGCCGATGAGGGTGGAGACAGACGCCTCGGACAGAGCCGTGGGGGCGGTCCTGCTGCAGAAGGACCAGCAGGGGGTGTGGCGACCGGGAGCGTTTTACTCCAGGAAGCTCAGCAAGTCCGAGCAGAACTACACCATCTGGGACAGGGAGTTGCTGGCCATTCATGCAGCGTTCAAAGCGTGGAGGCACTTCCTGATCGGCGCCAAGCACACGGTGCAGGTTTGCACGGACCACAAGAATCTGGAGCACTGGCGCACGGCACAGTTCCTAAACCAGAGGCAGATACGTTGGGCTGAGTTCTTTGCGAACTTCGACTTCCGCATAGAGTATGTCCCGGGGGACACTAACATCATGGCGGACGCCCTCTCCCGTAAGCCACAGTATCTGGAGGACGCAACGCCAGCGGCCGCCATGCACATCTTCGCACCATCAGTGTGGGCGTGCGCCGCGGCCACCGTGGACCTGGAGGCGGTGCGACGAGCGTTGCAGGATGACTCCTTTGCGCAAGCAAAGATGGCAGAGGTGCAAAGGGGCAAGGCTGCGGCCGACGGTTTCCAGCTACGAGATGGATTGCTCATCCGTAAAGGGGCCATCTACGTGCCGGGAGATGACCTTCGCGCCAAGGTGCTGCAGCAGCTGCACGACGCGCCCACGGCCGGGCACTTTGGCAAGGAGAAGACGGTGGAATTGGTAGCCAGGGATTTCTGGTGGCCTGGAATGAGAGGGGAGGTCGCAGACTACGTGGCGAGGTGTGACACCTGCCAGAGGGCCAAGCCAGTGCACAGACCGCCGGCCGGACTGTTGGAACCGCTGCAAACTCCGGTCGAACCATGGGAGAGGGTGGCCCTGGACTTTGTCACAGATCTGCCCAGCTCGAGAGGCAAGACGGCAGTGCTGGTGGTGGTGGACCTGTTTTCCAAGATGGCCCATTTCATTCCGTGTGCGAAGGTGGCCACGGCGGAGCAAACCGCCAAACTGTTCATAGACCACGTGTTCAAGGTTCACGGTCTGCCACGGTCTATTCTGTCCGACCGGGGGCGGCAGTTCATCTCGAATTTCTGGCAGAAGCTGATGGGCTTCCTGAACGTCAAGATCAACCTGGCGTCGGCGAGACACCCGCAGACCAACGGACAAGCGGAGCGGGTCAATGCCATCATGCAGCAGTACCTGAGATGTTATGCAAATCAACAGCCTGCGACGTGGGTGGATTACCTGCCGCTTGCCGAGTTCGCCTACAACAACACGAAACACGTGTCCACGGGGGTCACGCCGTTCTTCGCCAACAATGGGAGGCACCCCAGAACCTTCCCGGGACTGGAAAGAATGGGGGAGGGGGAGCCGCAGACAGCAGATGCGTTCGCGTCGGAGCTGCAGGAAGTCCACGATCAGCTGAGGCGCCACCTGGAGCTGGCCAAACACGCCTACAAGGTACAAGCGGACAAGCACAGAAGGGTGGGCGAAGAGCTCCACGTGGGAGACTGGGTCTGGTTAGCAGCCCACGCAGTGCCGGCCAGGTCGTTGGCCAAGAAGAAACTAGGGCATAAACAACTGGGGCCCTACCAAGTTGAAGAGCAGGTCAACCCGGTAGCTTTCAGACTGGCACTTCCGGAGGGTTCCAGAATGCATCCGGTGTTCCACAGATCGGTGCTCACTCCCTACAAGGCACCGCACAGGTTCCAGGAACCCGGAACGGCGCCGAGTCCGGTCAGAGACAGAACAGGGCACGCGGGAGTGGCACAGAAGGAGCGCATCAACGAAGTCACGGAGATTTTGGACTCCAGATGGGGGGAGGAGGGGGTAGAATACTTTCTCGCCAAGGAGGGCACCCCGGCCAGTGCGAACAGCTGGGTGCCGGGCTACGCCTTGGACGAACCTCTACTCAAAGACGAGTTTCACGCCCTCTTCCCACATAGACCAATGCCAGCAGACTTTTTCGACGACTGGCTTTTCACGCCCACGCTTTCGGCCAGCACTTTCCGGGGGTTCGACTCGGACGAGGACCCGACACAAGACGTCCGTTCCCCGGAGGGGTCACCCTCGGGATCTGCATCAGAACCCTCGTATTGGTGGGACGATAGACCAGAGGAGCAGTTCCGCAGAAAGTGGCTGGAATGCCCAGGACGAGCAACGCCGCCAGGAGGAAGTGAGGGAGAGACGGACATGGACGTTTTCGGGGACGACCCTGGTTTCGAGCACGGCGGCACAGAGATGGAAGCGGAGGTGACCGTCGTCGACGGGAGCAGGGAGGAAGACCCGGGAGCCTTCAGATGGAGGCCCGCAACGGGAAGCGAACGATATCCGACGTTCGTCCCTTTGCAACAGCAGCACCCAGCTCCAGCACCGGAAGGAGGGGAGGGGGGAATGGGGGGCTTCGAGGGGGGGATGGATGTCAGGGGTTTAGGAGCAGAGGCAAGGGCAAGGGAGGAAACAGAGAGCGAAGGGGAGGAGGCAGAAGAAAAGATGAGTGATGACGACGACCCGAGATCTCCGAGTCTTTCCAGTGAATCAGAGGATTCACAGAAAGGAGCACCAGTGGCCAGGGCAAGGGGGGAGTTTAGGGGGGCACCCCAGGAAGATAGAGCCAGAGGGGACTCAGAGGAGAGCAGTTGGAAATCGGGACCAGCGTCACTGCTAGGGAGCAGGGAGGAGGAAGGGAGCCAGGGGACAAGCGCTGGCAGCTCACCACAGGAGGGAGGGCATGAGTCAGGAGTGGCCACACCTCCATCGGGGAGCGAAGAAACGGTTAAGCGGAAAGTGGAAGGTTGGGCGCGCGCGCCAAGTTCAAATGCAGAGGAAGGCGGCGCAGTAAGCAGCCCGGAAAGGGAGCCAGGTCCTAAAGCCCGGCGCAAGGAGGCAGGAGGGTCCGGGTCAGCGTCAGAAGAATCCCGGAAGGAAGAGACCCCGGGGGGCAGAGGGACCCAGAGGAGAACAGTCAGGCGGAAAAGGTGGAGCAGGGCTAGGATATTAAGTTGGTGCACAAGGGGCGGAGAATCAGACGGAGCTTCGCCGATCTAGCTACTAGACGTAGAGTTGCACGCAGCAGCTGGAATATGGAAACTGTAACTCAATAAAGACTTTTACTTAATGATCGCTGGCTAGCGTGATCCTCTGTGAGCTAGGATCTTCGAGCAGCTCTGACAAATGCATTTAGCAAACCCCGGAGGTCATAAAAGGAAAAACAGGCATTTTACCACCTCAATGTGAACTCTGTTTCCTGGCCCTAAAATCTACCTAAAGATTCACAAAAGCTACATCAAAGCTATTTCCTTATTTTTATGTACCCAGGATACCTGGTGAAGCAACTGGTCTGTATGTGACTGTCAGGCCTAGAGAAAAAGGGACAGAGATGCAGAGGCTTGTGGGATTGGATCAGAAATCATGTCAATGACTCAAACCCAGTCAAAGCGATGCTTTCCCCGCTGACACAATGGCTTGCTTCATTTTTCATAATTTTCTTAGCAATCCCACATGACCACCACAACTAACCATGCTTTGTTCAGATTGGGACGTAACACTAAACTGTGGTCAGCTGAAAATGGAAGGAGAACCTTCCTGTTTCTTCCACTTGTATGCAGAACGCTAAACTACAGTACAAAAGCGGGCAGAAAAGTGAGGGTCCGAGCTCTCAGGTGCATCGAGGAGCAAATGTCTTCTGCCGCCCCCCCACCTCATCCCCTCTTGTCCCCTGCAGGTTACCATTTGGGAGGCCCTGACGAACAGCAAGCCAGGCACCCACCCCATGTCCCAAGACGGGCGCAAAGTCGACAGGTGAGCGCAGGATGCTTCTGACAACATCCCTTCTCCATTTCTGGGGTCTCCACACCAGGGGTGGGCAAACTTCACGCTGGTCAGATCTGCTTTGGGTTTCTTTAACAGAACCCCCAAACCCTCCAGCCAGAACCAATTGCAAAAGATACATTGGGGAAAACTTTTAAGAACAGAGTGTCTCTGAGCTTAGGGATTTGGACTGAGCTGATGCAAAAGTCCATTGCTAGTTTGCAAAAGATTTGTTTTTGATTCAGAGGCCTAATTGGACCATAGTAAGGCACCTTTTGGGTGTTCCCACTGTCGTTTGTCTCCTGGTTGTTGACTCCCAGTTGTTTGTCAACATCCACAAAGAGCCTTGTTTTACCTTAAAGGCTTGACACATTTTATTACGGCCCCAAGCTTTTGTGGACCACTTCATTCGTAAAAGAAGACCATCTTTTATTATGGTATAAGCGTTAAGAACATCAGAAGATGGAACTGGCAAAATTGTAGAGGGGAGGAGAAGCATTATCCCTTCTAAGTGGTTACTGGTTTCGTATTGTAATATGTTGAAAGAGGGAACAATGGGAAGGGTTGTATTTTTCAATGTTGGCTTGGCGGTAGATGTTCTTGTCCATGGCTGGTTGGTGGGTGGGTGGGATCCAGCATTCAGTGTAGTAAGCGCAGTAAAACTGTCCATTCTCACATCAGAAGAGCTTGCTGGGAGAAGAGGATGCGAGGGGCCTTTTCAGAACCACAGAATCATAGAATTTGTAGAATTGGATGGGACCACGAGGGTCATCTAGTCTTTGCAATGCAGGAATATTTTGGCTTGGCCTGATCCAGCAGGCTCTGCTCTTTAATGCTAGCTATGGAATTCAGCTTTGGGAGAAGCTTGTTTTCGTTTTTAAGAGACAAGTTCCTAGCCCTCATGATTCTGTGGGAACAGGATCCTGGACTCGAGGGGCCCTCTTTGGCCTGTTCCAAACAGGACTCTTCCTGCATCCTCACAAAGTGAAAACAACCAAAATCTGTGTATGTTATACAGTGGTACCTTGGTTCACGAACGGCTTGGCTCCTGAACAAATTGGCTCCCAAACACCACAAACCTGCAAGCACCCGTATTTTCCGCTCTATAAGACGCATCAGACCACAAGACGCACCTAGTTTTTGGAGGAGGAAAACAAGAAAAAAAATATTCTGAATCTCAGAAGCCAGAACAGCAAGTGGGATTGCTGCGCAGTGAAATCAGCAATCCCTCTTGCTGTTCTGGCTTCTGGGATAGCTGCGCAGCCTGCATTCGCTCCATAAGACGCACACACATTTCCCCTTACTTTTTAGGAGGGAAAAAGTGAGTCTTATAGAGCAAAAAATATGGTAAGTGTTCTGGTTTGTGGACGTTTTTTGGAAGCCGAACGTCCGTTTTGGCTGTCGGCAATGTTTTTGGGGCCAATCAGAAACCGCGCCTTGGTTTGTGAACATTTTGGAAGTCAAACGGACTTCCATAATGGATGGAGTTCGGGAGCCAAGGTACCACTGTAATTCCATTCAGGCAGCAGAATTAAGTCTCCCCTTGACCGAAATCATTTAACTGAATTGCAGACTTAAGCAGCCTCTCTTTCCTTTGCTCCTCCAGGACGCCCCAGCACACGCCCCCGCCCCGCCCCACAACCCCACAGCAGCCCCCCGCAGCGCCCACGGCGGGCAGGGGGCCCAGCCACCCGCTGCCCAGTTACGCAGAGCAACTCCGCCTGGCCATGGAGCTGTCCGCAAAGGAGCAAGAGGAGGCCGAGCGGCGCTCGCGGCAGGAAGAGGAGGAGTTTGAGCGGATCCTGCGCCTCTCACTCACCGAACAGTAGCAGAACAACCCCCACACACCCAATGATCCGGGGAGGGGGGGCGCTGCGCGATGGTGGGGAGCCGGCAGCACCCATGCACAATCCCCTGGCCTGCCTCCAGGTGGCGCCAGAGCTCCACAGACTCTGAGGACCCCGCCTTTCTATTCTCAGCCATGCCAAGTGACTTATCAGCAAGGATTTTGGGTGGGGGGGCCAGGAATGGAAGAATTTGGGGGGAGGGGAGGGGCGTAGAAATACTGACCCGACTGGGGAGGCGCCAAATGCGCCCCACCTCCCCAACACTGAGCCATTTAACAGCCCTCCCCACTCCTCTATTGGGGGGGGCTGGGCAGGTAAGTCTCAACGAACTGGAGGTTTTTGCACGGCAGAGGCACTTAGGGGAGCAAAGTGGGGGGGGGAGAAGAGAAGCAGAAATGCATGCTCCCCCCCAAAAAAACCACACACACTCAAAACACTTCATCCCTGTCTCTGTACAGCCTGCCAGACTCTTAGCTTGGTGTCTTCCCCATCCTGCGGTGGGCAGGATCCGTCCTCACGGTTATGCATTGCCCATGAAAAGCATCCCACCCTCCCTTTGGGGCTGGGGCAGGGGGCGGCTGTGTGTGTTTCTGCAATTCTGGGCACCAGCAGAATATAGGAAAGGGAGCGGGAATCAATATCGGGCCAGAGTGGATCTTTTTTGGGGGGGTTGGGGGGGGTTGCTATGCAGCAGCCGCTGGCCTTGTAAGTTGGGGAAATTCGTGGGTGGAAATAGGAGCTGTTTAACGTCCTACGTTCCCCGATCTAACTTAACTCACCAGCCTAGATGGCTTTGAAAGAGAATTGGACAAATTAATGGCGCAGGCTCTTACGTTCTTAATACAGTCGTACCTCTGTTCTCGAATGGGCTCCGTTCCAGGAATGCGTTCAACTTCCAAAAACGTTCGAAAGCCAGGATGTGGCTTCTGCCAATCGGAAGTCACAGAAGCCACGTCAGACGTTCGGGTTCCAAAGAACGTTCCCAAACCGGAACACTCACTTCCAGGTTTTTGGCGTTTGGGGGCCAAAACGTTCGAGAACTAAGCTGTTCGAAAACCAAGGTACGACTGTAATAATAATTTGAAATAGTATTTTTTTTTTCAATTTATATCCCACCCATCTGGCTGGGTTTCCCCAGCCGCTCTGGGCGGCTGACAACATATAGAAAAACACAACAAAACATCAAGCATTAAAAAACGGAGTATCTTATACGGACTATAAATAAACCAATAAATCGATAGAAAGCAATAACAATAATACCCCCCCCCCAAAAAAAACCACCCTCACCAACAGCTATTAGCTCTGGGAGGGAGGAAGACCTAAGTTGTTAGCTCTGGAGGGAGAAATTTAAAAATAGAAAATTAAAATTAATTGTAGCCATAGAATTGTAGAGCTGGAAGGGACCCAAAAGGGTCATTTAGTCCAACCCCCCGTGATTCAGGAGTCACAGTTTAAGAATCCAGATTATGGGAAATTAGCGTTAGACAGGTTTAAACACGTTCTCAAGTACTGCTTAATCTCTCCAGCCCCAGTCTTCAAAGCAGTCTGTGGGGCTGCTCATTATTTACAAACTAACTAACTAACCAGGAGAGAATTTAATGTCATTTTTAGTTCAGGCTAACAGCTTTCATTTAAAAGCAGCAAGGTTCTAGCCCTCATTGACACCAGAGATACATGTGGCTGATGGGCAGGAAAGCAGAGTGACAAGGTGGAGTCGTGAGGCTGCTTACAGAGTAGACCATTGAAATTAATGGGCCCAAGTCAGTCATATCTATGCGCTCCAATGGGTCTACTCTGAGGAGAATCAGCTTTGAGTACAACACCATGGTTGCAGCTCCATCCAAAATGTATTGATCTGTTCCCCTTGCCTGGGAGAAACCATCAATGTCACAAGCGGGGGGGGGGGGAGAATAAAATGGCAGAATGGATAGGTATTATACAGGGACTTTAGCGTTGCATAGTTGGAAGGGATCCCTGGATCATCTACTCCAACCTCTTGCAATGCCGAAATTGCAGCAAGGTGTTGGTTTAAGTTTAAAACGTTGCACACCTTGATAGCACACAGCCTTCCCCCTCCCTGCAGTGGGTCTTCCCTTCACAAGCCTTTTTTTTAAACTTGCGCTTGAATCAGAGCAGGAAAATTGGTGCCCAGCTATGGAGAGAAGCAGGAGATGATTGGCAAGGAAGGACGGTGGTGGGCGGGGCTAGGGGAAAGCAGGCGGAGCAAAGGATGCAAATTTTACCTGTGTTCACTCTGCTCTATCCTCCATCTGAGAGGCAGGATCAGAGCTCCAGGATGCATTTCCAGGCAGAAATCTTCAAGCAGAGTATAAAGCAGGGGCAGTGAGGGGTGTGGCCTGCAGGGAGAAGGTGTGGCCAGGGAGGAGGTGGGGCCTGCAGGGAGAGGGTGTGGCCAGGGAGGAGGTGGGGCCTCTAGGCAGGGGTGTGGCCAGGGAGGAGGTGGGGCCTGCAGGGAGAGGGTGTGGCCAGGGAGGAGGTGGGGCCTGTAGGGAGAGGGTGTGGCCAGGGAGGAGGTGGGGCCTGCAGGGAGAGGGTGTGGCCAGGGAGGAGGTGGGGCCTGTAGGGAGAGGGTGTAGCCAGGGAGGAGGTGGGGCCTGCAGGGAGTTGGTGTGGCCAGGGAGGAGGTGGGGCCTGCAGGGAGAGGGTGTGGCCAGGGAGGAGGTGGGGCCTGCAGGGAGAGGGTGTGGCCAGGGAGGAGGTGGGGCCTGGGGATTCCAAGGGCCCAATAGAGAGGCAGGATGGGAGGGACGCCACTTTCAGCCCTGCATTTTGAAAGTCCACAGCGCTGGGATAATTTAACCTGGAGGTGGATCTTGGAGATAAATTCTAGATTATTTTAATCTGAAGGCTGCAATTCAGCCAGTAGCCTCTGCCCTTCCCTGCCGCCCAGCACCAAGTGCACTTACGAACTGTGCTCTTCAAAAACCAAGGTCTCTCCTGCCTGATTCCCAACCCTCCCCGTTTGGTATCAACGCTGCAATGCTGTTTTTGCCTAAACACGGCTTCCAAACTCCAAAGGGAGGGCAAGGGGAACCCTAAGTGCCAGGCGCGGGGGGAGGAAGCAGCACCCCCCAAGCCCGGGAAGTGGGGCAAGCTTTCCTTGACATCTCCAGGGCTCCAGTTGCTGCCTACACCTGAGTCAGTGTAAATGGGCAGGTTGATTCTGAAGGCAGAGACGTGTGCAGCTTGGTGCCCCCTAGCAGCGAAGAACCGTAGAGTCGAAAGGGACCCCCAAGGGTCATCTAGTCCAGCCCCCTGCGATGCGGGAATCTCAACATGATCATACGCGCCAGGTGGCCACCCAAGCTCCGCTTACAAACCTGCCGGGAGCCTGTTGTACCGCCAAGCAGCTCTCGCCGCCAGAACGTTCTTCCTGATGGTGAGTCGGACTCTCCCTTCTCGTAACTTGAAGCCATGGGTTCGGGTCCTGCCTTCCGGAGCGGCAGAAAACAAGCTTGCTCCATCCTCCATGTGACGGCCCTGAACCCGCCTCGCTGTCCTCTGCTCTCCCACAGATCCCTGCCCCAAACTCTTCGCTTCTTTTCCTCTTTGAGACAGAGCTCGGAAGTTGGCGGACGTCACAGTAAACCATGGTTTGCTGAACCAAGCCAGCGGCTTTGAAATGGAATGTTTCAGCCATGACCACTGGCTTTACTGGCTTCAAGGGAGGGGTCTGTATGCTGCAGCTAAGGGTTTGCTCCAGTTCTTATTCCTCCCCCCTTCTCCCTGAAAAACACACCTCCCCTGGTGTAGCCCTCCTAGAGCGTCTGGAGCTCTCCGAGGTCACGACAACCCCCGTTGTTCAATGGTGCTAACCTACACACAAATACACACACACACATGCCTCTTCCTTGTCCAAAACCTTTGCCAGGCAATGGCGGGGGGCCAGAGATACGCCTCTAGGCCTAGTTCTCAGACGTGCCCCAACCTCAACACCCCACCGAGACAAGACAAATGTGTCGTGCACAGTTTGGGGGTGGGTCGGGGGTGGGGTGTGTGGCTCTTCGGAAAGGATGTGGGTCCTTAACCCCCACGTGCCAGGGGGAAGCCACTCTCTGAGGGGAGGGACCACAACAACCAGCCTGCTCAGGTGTGTTACCTACACAGAGACACAAAATAAAACCTCGTGAACCTTCGCTGTCTCCTGCCTCCGTCCTTTTGGCGTCTGTTGGGAAAGGGCCATAGTTCAGTGGCGGAGCAACCAGTCTGCAGGCCAAACTTCTCCAGGTACACTTGAGAGAGGCTCTGCAATTCTGAATCTGGGATCTACCATGGAGCTATGGTTTTAGAAGAAGCTCTTTCATTTTATTTAATAAAACGGTAAAGGGACCCCTGACCGTTAGGCCCAGTCATGACAAGACTCTGGGGTTGCGGCGCTCATCTCACTCTATAGACCAAGGGAGCCGGCGTACAGCTTCCGGGTCATGTGGCCAGCATGACTAAGCCGCTTCTGGCAAGCCAGAGCAGCGCACAGAAAGGCCGTTTACTTTCCCGCTGGAGTGGTACCTATTTATCTAGTTGCACTTTGATGTGCTTTCGAACTGCTAGGTGGGCAGGAGCAGGGACTGAGCAACAGGAGCTCACCCCGTCGCGGGGATTTGAACCGCCGACCTTCTGAACAGCAAGCCCTAGCCTCTGTGGTTTAAGCCACAGTGCCACCCGCGTAAATCCTGTCCCTCATGGTTTGTTCCCCCATTTTATTGTGAGGTAGTTTAGGCAGAGAGCAAGCCATCTAAGGCTGAGCTTTGTGGCCGAGCGCTGATTCGAACCCAGTCCCTCCTGGGTCCGACTCTGTCCAATGACAACACAGCCCTGGAGGCTATAGAATCAAGAGTTGGAAGGGATCCAGCGGGACTGATAGACACACATTTGCCCTTTGACAGACAGAAAAAAGAGAGGCTGCGTCTGATGAGCACCTTTTAACTGCACGTATATTTTAATCAGCGTTTGCGCATGAGCAATGGCCCTTCTGCCTTTTCCCCCCCAGCCCCCCCCCCGAGGTTGCGGCTTTGCAATACAAGCATGGTGGGGAGGGGACAGCCCCCCCTCCCGCTCCATTCCAGGGATCCCCAAAATTCATTGGCACGTCCTCACAATTCAGGGATGGCCTATAGATCTTTTCTCCCCCACTCCACCCAACTACATATTGCTGAGAACAACCTCCCCCCCCCAAACCAAAGATGTGAGGCAACTCATCAGGGCCCCGGATATTTGTTCCGAGCCATCCCATAATACCCCACCCGTTCGCTCAGCACAGAGGCCACCCGATCCGCTCTCCTCTGGCCAACGTCTGCCCCCGCCTGCAGGGTCTGTCTCTCCCCCAAAAGCAATGCCTGCCCCCACTTCCCTCATCCCCCATCACCCCCCAGTCTCCATTCAACCTCAAATCTCGACCCCCCGCCCCACCCCGATCACTGCATCCCAAAACACACATGGAACACACCCCCCAAAAAAATAACACAGTTGTCCCGTTCCGTGGCAAGGAGAAGGCAGGATGAGGTAGAGGGTGGGTGTCGGGCCCAGTTTTGGGACAGGGTGGGGGGCCAAGATATGAACTCTGATCCCTCTCTCCTTCATTCTCTCTGCCCCCTCTCCAAAAAAGGTCTTGCCTGTCGTTCCAAAGCAGCTGAGATCAAAGTCCAAGCTAGGGGGGGAGGTCAGGGTGGTGGGCCATTTCCAGTAGGTGGGGGGAGAATGTCCCTGCTCCCCACTGCAAACGTCTGCTGAGCCATGGGAGAATAAGCAGCGGAGTCTCTGGGAAAGGGGAAAGATGCAGAATCCAGGTCTCCGGCGGAGGGTGTCCAAGGCATGGCCAAGGCTGGTGGGTGGGTGGGGTTTTTTTTGGGAGGTGGGGGGAGTTGCTAGTCTGTCCCGTTGGTGAACTGGCAGAGTTTGTTTTCCAGGTCAGAGATGCGCTTCTCGTGAGCTTGGACAGTTTGCCGCAAGGACCGGATCTCTTCCAGAAGCTCCTCCAAGGCAGAACGCTTTGGGGGGGGGAGCAGGGGGGGAGAAAGGACAGAGAAAGAAAGAGAGAGGAAGGCAAGAGTTAGAGGAGTGGCAGGACCTGGGGGACCCCACCACGCTCCCTGGAAAAGGTCTCAGACCTTCAAATGGGGAAAAGCAAGCTTCTAGTCCACAGCATTTGTGATCCTCCACCAATGTAGCCATTTGGGTCCATTCCACAGCCCCCTTGAAACTCCCACTGAAATGCTTTGGAGGAAACTGAACAGCGTCAAAGTGCCTTGAAGGGCATTTTGTGGCTGTTTCTCCAACCGCCACCAGGTGGCGCTGCAACTTGATTTAACTCTGCAGAGATCGTTCCAGGCGCTTCGCCTTCCATAGCCGTCCAGTTTACCCCCCCTCTCCCACCCCTGAGCGGATGAGAAAAACTCACCGAAAAATTTGTGTCGCAAGTGGACTGGCTTCGCCGTGGCCCCGTGGGGGGCCTGCTGTCCAGGATGTTCTTTTTGGTGACCTTGAGCTCCCGGTTCTTGACGGGGACATAGCCGTCCCGCAACGAAACCAGGATGGGCTCCGCGTCCTTTCCCGACAGCCACTCGTCTGCCTCGAGTGCGGGTTCAGGCCCCGGCGTGTCGGGATATAAATCGTCTTGGAAGAGGTCCGACTGTCCAGGGCAGAGAGAAGGGAACAGGAGAAATTCCAGACTGCTTTGTCCTTGCTATCCATAATGCCCTCTGGACTAAGATCTGGTCCATCTAGAACAATGGCTTTTGGGGGCCGCCCCCCCCAGTTCCATAAATTCATCCCCGTGTCCCCTACCCTACAAACAGCATTATTTAGAATAGCCACTGAGGAAGACAATAACACAATAACATTCAAAGCAGCAACAATTAATTGCACATTTGTTCAAAACAAAATTGAATTAAATAGGATTAGTGAACTTTCCCCAGCTTTTCAAAGTCTGATAGTCATTTACCCCTCCAGCACATACACCCCGCTGCCCCCAGGGGGCACTATTGCCCATTTTGGGAACCCCGGTTCTAGAGCAGGCATGGCGCGGGAGCCTCTCGCCCGCCAGGTGCTGCTAAACTACAACTCCCATCAAGCCTGGTTTCTGGTCTGACGGGACTTGTAGCTCAGGTATATTGGGAAATTGATGCAGCCGGGTGTGTGTGTGTGTGTGTGTGTGTGTGTGTGTGTGTGTCTCCAATAATGGTTCTTCCTCCTCCCCCCCCCCCAAGTTCAAATTGACACGCCCATGGTCCCCGAATCTTCCGATTTGCTCACCTTTCGTGGAACGGTCATAACAATGGGCTCGCATTTGCGTTCGTGCAGCTTGAAAAACCTGTTTCATGGGGGAGAGGAAAAGGGGGGCGCAAGGTCAGGTGAGGGCAGGGAACCCGTTTTTCAGTCTGGGGCTGCATGTCGGGACTGGGGTGAGGCCGGAGGAAAAAGTGTGCGGAGCAACAAATTTTGCACACAGACCCACACACACACCTCTGCGTCCTCCATCATGCCAAGCGAAGAGTCAGAGTTTCAGGTGGGAATTTCTAGCCAGGCAAAACGCCCCCAGGTGTGGGGCCGGTGAGGGAAAAGGGCTGCGGCCACAGGAAAGTTTTGACAGCCAGGAAGAGAGGCTTGGAGAGCAGCCCCTGGGCCCTGGGCTGTGGCTCCCCCTCTGTGGGTTATGGGGCAGGCACAACCCTATAACCTGCGCTAGATTCTTGCGCCACCAACACCTGAAGCATCAGCTCCCTGGACACTAGGCTGCCCCATCCACTGAGGTTGTGGTTATTTGGGGCTTTTATTCAGATCCCACCAACCTAGATGGAGCTAGTAGCCATTGGGTAAATGGCCTTCTCGGTGGTGGCCCCTCCATCGGCGAAACACGCTCTCCAGGGAGGCCCACTGGGTGATTCACTGGTTATGAGGCATTTGACAGCGGAAGGGACTCCCTTATTTTCTTTAGAAGCAGAGGTTGGCTGGCCATCCGTCAGGCACTCATTAACTGTGATTCCTGCATTGCAGGGGGTCAGGCCAGATGACCTTTGGGGGTCCCTTCCAACTTTTCACTTCTGTGATGCGATTTGCGTCAAATTCAATTTGTGTCAGATTGGCACGCACCAGCTGAGCTTGCCAATGCAGAGGGTAATAACCGAGATTTTCTCCTTTCCGAAGCCACAAACCTGCCTTAGGTATGTTCCCCCGCCCCTCTCAAGCCACCCTCCACCTCTTGGACCTTGAGCCATACCTGGCAATCTCGCATTTGCTGACATCGAGGCCTCTCTTGGGCATGAAGCCCATCCCTCGCTGGGGTTCTTTGCTGCTGTAGGTGCTCAGGTAATGGACATAGGGGGCTTCGTCCGTAATCTCAAAGTACCGGATGCTGCTGTCCCCCTGCACGGAAGCAGGAGATTTAGGCTGGGAAGTAACTTGGCTTTTTGTTTCGTTTTTTTAATGAGTTAGCATGAATCTCACGCATTTCAGGGTGCGAGGAAAAGTTCGCTGTGTTTTTATCAGCACGGAAGTTTGCTGATAAACAGGGATAGGGGGATGCCCTGAGTGGAGAAATTAATATAAATAGGAGGAAAATGTGCACACATTTGAAAAGCAAGGTAGGGCATTCCTTATGGGAGAGTTCTCTTTCTACAAATCAAAACTTAAAATAAAATAAAATCTAAAATCCAAAATAACTCAAAACATCAAAATATCTTTTTTTTATAAAAAAAAACAAAACAAAACCCCAAACCCTCAAAATCTAAATCCAAAATCCAAAAAGCTACCGTATTTTTCGCACCATAGGGCGCACCGGACCATAGGGCGCACCCAGTTTTTAGGGGGGGAATTCAAGAAAAAAAATCTTCCCCCCCCCCCGCAGCCCCAAAGAGCAGCGTACAGGCTGCACACAACCTCTCCCTGCCGGAGGGGTTGCGTGCAGCTATGGATCAAGCCAAGGCAGCGAGCGGGATGGATCCCGCTCGCTGTTTTGGCTTCCCCTTTAGCCCCGTGCAGCCTCTCCTTGGCGGAGGGGCTGCACAGGGCTTTCCTGGCTTTACTGGGAGGTGGGGGGATTCCCTCACCTCTCCCCAAAGCCCGCAGAAGCCGTGCAAACCCTTTAAAGAGATCTCGGCTTCTCCTGGCTTTCCTGGGAGGCGGGGGGATTCCCCCGCCTCCCGCAAAACCGGCAGAAGCCACGCGCCTTTTAAAAGGGCTGCACGGCTTCTCCTGGCTTTCCTGGTAGGCGGGGGGATTCCCCCGCCTCCCGCAAAACCGGCAGAAGCCACGTGCCTTTTAAAAGGGCTGCACGGCTTCTCCTGGCTTTCCTGGGAGGCGGGGGGATTCCCCCGCCTCCCGCAAAACCAGGCTCCCCCCCCCAGCCTTCTAGCCAAGTCGGGGGACAGCGGCAAAGGCGCGCTGCGCCCCTGCCGCTGTCCCCCGAGTTTGCGGGGCTGGCGACGGGGAGGAGCAGGCTTCTCCCCCCGCCAGCCTTCTAGACAAGTCGGGGGACAGCAGCAAAGGCGCGCTGCGCCCCTGCCGCTGTCTCCCGAGTTTGCGGGGCTGGCGACGGGGAGGAGCAGGCTTCTCCCCCGCCAGCCTTCTAACCAAGTCGGGGGACAGCGGGAAGGGCGCACTGCGCCTCTCCCGCTGTCCCCCGAGCTTGTGGGGCTGGCGGTGGGGCTCTCCTGAAGCCTGGAGAGCGAGAGGGGTCGGTGCGCACCGACCCCTCTCGCTCTCCAGGCTTCAGCGAAAGCCTGCATTCGCACCATAGGACGCACACACATTTCCCCTTCATTTTTGGAGGGGAAAAAGTGCGTCCTATAGTGCGAAAAATACGGTAAATCCTTATCTTTGAGCATCTTCCCACTTTCCTGAAAGGCAAACTGCTTCATTGGATATCAGTCCTGGAAGATCTTCCCTCAATATACTCGGTCCACTCTTCCCCCACTTCCTTGTTTTATCCTCACAGCCCTGCAAGGTAGACAGGCTGAGAGAGAGTGTGGCCAGTGTGTGAACCCCAGGAGCCAAGACACTCTTACAGGCTGCTATGCTGCAGAAGTGTTGTTGCAAAAGGAAAAGGGAGGAGGAGGGAAGAGGAAAGCGAGCGAGCTTGGGTACCAATTCTAAGAATGCCCCAAATGGAAACAGTGGGAGAAATGGGGGGAGTTGGTCTCAGGGGCTCTAGTGCACCCATCTCTTCTGCGGCCAGACAGGAATGCTACAGCCTCCCACGTTAAAAAACAAACAAAACTTTTATTTTGCTTTAAACTAATACATATAAATATAGACAACCAAAATTACAAAAGAAAATTCCTTAATAATAATAATAATAATAATAATAATAATAATAATAATAAAGCTAAAAATCTACAAAAAATATCAAAGTACATGGTACAAAACATAAGCCATTATGGGAAAGAAAAAAGAAAAAGGAGAGAAGAAGAAGGATGAGAAGGAAAAAAAGAAGAAGGAAAAAAAAGGAGGAAGATGAGAGCCAAAACACAAGAAGGCTCATCTATTGTACACTTCTGTCAAGGTCACAACAGATCATTATTCTTATCAATTCTCTCTGTCTGCATTCCAAAGAATCCCTCATCTTGGTATCAGTGAACATTTCTCTCACTTTTTACCTTGCCACACAGGTAGACTATGCTGGAATCAGGGTCATAGAAGGGAAGGAGAACGCCGTTGCTTGTGTCCATCTCCTGGAGGGCTATGGGCTCCTCAAAGTTCTTCTGCAGGAAGAAGGGGGTGTCAGGGCACGGGGGGCAAAACCAGACCAGACACAACCTGGGCACAGCAATCACACACACACACAAAATGGGGGCGGCTTCTCTCAGCCAAAAGCCCAGCACTACCCCTCCTCAGCCCCACAGCCCAAGTGGAAAGGGAGTCTGGAGCTCAGTAGCGGAGCCCCCCTTTGCACGCAGGTGGTCCCAGGTTCGAAATCTGGCATCTCCAGAAACTGGTAGCGTGGGATGGGGGGAAAGAGCTTCCCCTGCCAAAGGCGCTGCCAATCAGTGCAGGCAACACTGGGCAATATGGAGAAAGAGCCTGGCATGGTATACAAAGGCGGCGTGGAATGTTTCTAAAAGCAGGGGCTCTGCCACTGAGCTCCATTGAAAGGCACCTCAAAGGACATCTAGTCTGACCCGCTCCCAACCAAGCCCATTAAGCTTGGTTCCCTTTGTCAGGCATATGAATCACCTTCCTTCCACCGTCTTGATTTTTGGGTTACCATGTCAGGAGGGAGCCCAAGGCTCAGAACCAGGAGGAGCAAAACAAGGAGACCGCGTGCCTCTGAACATGTGCTGAGGGCCAGGTCATGCTTCAAGCACACAGCTGGCCTTGGAGCGGGAAGTCTGGCTATGCCAAATGCCAGCTGCGTAAAGGCCACCCTATAGGGACGCGGGTGGCGCTGTGGTCTAAACCACAGAGCCTAGGGCTTGCCGATCAGAAGGTCGGCGGTTTGAATCCCCACGACAGGGTGAGCTCCCGTTGCTCGGTCCCTGCTCCTACCAACCTAGCAGTTCAAAAGCACGTCAAAGTGCAAGTAGATAAATAGGTACCGCTCTGGCGGGAAGGTAAACGGCGTTTCCATGCGCTGCTCTGGTTCGCCAGAAGCAGCTTAGTCCTGCTGGCCACATGACCCAGAAGCTGTACGCAGGCTCCCTTGGCCAGTAAAGCAAGATAAGCGCCGCAACCCCAGAGTCGGCCACGACTGGACCTAACGGTCAGGGGTCCCTTCACCTTTAAAGGCCACCCTGTGGCAGCTCTGGGATTAACATTTCTCTTTGCGGTGGGAATGCCTTTCCCCTGCCCCCAGGTAGGGGCAGGTTCCCCCAACTAGAAACCCCATCTCTTCTTTCAGAAGTCCTAATTCCTATGTTTTGCACACTTAGGAACACAGCATTCCCAGCATGCACTGCAATTTTAATGCCCCCCCCCCTCCGCACAAGCACACACACCTCTGCAAATCCACACCACTGCAAGGTTCCAGGAACATGGCATTTGCCTCCAATGGTGGCTCGATGAGAATCCAAGATGTGCTCTAACGACTGAGCAATGCAAATTAGTTCAATTGCCTGCCTGCCTTGTCAGTGAACAAGAAGCAGCTACGTAGTGAATTAGAGTATGCGTGTGAATTAGAGCCGCGTTTCCCAATGTTGGGTCTCTGGCTGTTTTTTCAGACTACAATTCCCATCATCCATGGCTACTGGTCTTGCTAGCCAGGGATGATAATAATAATAATAATAATAATAATAATAATAATAATAATAATAATAATAATAATAATATATTTATATCCCGCCCATCTGGCTGGGTCCCCCCAGGCACTCTGGGCGGCTTCCAACAAAACACTAAAATACAATAACCTATTAAACATTAAAAGCTTCCCTAAACAGGGCTGCCTTCAGATGTCTTTTAAAAGTTTGGTAGTTATTTTTCTCTTTGACATCTGGTGGGAGGGCGTTCCACAGGGTGGGTGCCACTACCGAGAAGGCCCTCTGCCTGGTTCCCTGTAACTTGGCTTCTCGCAGCTGGACCGAGGCCGTTTAGGGCTTTAAAGGTCAGCACCAACACTTTGAATTGTGCTCGGAAACGTACTGGGAGCCAATGTAAGTCTTTCAATATCAGTGTTATATGGTCTCGGTGGCCGCTCCCAGTCACCAGACTAGTACCAGATGGAGCTGGTAGACAGCCGCCCTGGACACAGAATTAACCTGCACCTCCATGCAGTGGCGTAGCGTGGGTTGTCAGCACCCGGGGCAAGGCAAGTAATTTGCGCCCCCTAACCCGTGGATTTGCACCCCCTAACCCTAACCCCCAGATGTTGCGCCTGGTGCGGCTGGCCCCCCCTGCACCCCCCACGCTACGCCACTGCCTCCATGGACAGCTGTGAGTCCAAAATGACTCCCAGGCTGCGCACCTGGTCCTTCAGGACCAGGGAATCCTCCACACCTGCCCACCTCCTGTCCCCCAAAACAGTACTTCTGTCTTGTCAGGATTCAACCTCAATCTGTTAGCTACCATCTATCCTCCAACCGCCTCCAGACACTCACACAGGATCTTCACAGGTTCCAATTTGAAAGAGAGGTAGAGCTGGGCATCATCCGCATACTGATGAATACCCAGCCCAAAGCCCCTGATGATCTCTCCCAGCAGCTGCATGTAGATGTTGGGAGATAATGGGAGTTGTAGTCCAAAACATTTGGAGACCCAAGTTTGGGAAACATTGAATTAAAGCATACAGGATGCTAGACCTTTGGATCCAGTGGGCATCTGATATTTTTTAAAGCTGCCCTGCTGGAAATTATGGTGCCCCTCTGATGTTCCTCTGCGCATTAATGCCTTTGACCACATGTCTCCTCGCCTGAACTTTGCAGCTGCCCTGGCCTGTCTCCAAACACTTCGCGTGCCGGGAGAGGTGGCAATGTCGCAGAAAGCGCCCAGGTTCCCGGGGGGTGGGAAAACACTCCACACCATGCGTGGCCCGGCTACCGGATCCCAGAGTCCCAACTCTCGCTGGCTCATGCGAGTGAACCCTGTGGTGAAGACGAGTCCGTCGCGGGTGAAGACGGCTCTCATCGGCCGCATCCCTTCGTGAGGGGCAAACCTTTCCTGGGGCGAGCAGGGGAGAGAAAGGGTTAAAAGGGTGTGTCAAAAGGAAAAGCGAGGTGCCGGAGGAGGTGAGAAGGACGGAGAGAGAGGGGGATTGCTGGCTGGGAGCTGCTGCCCCTGGAGATTTCTCAAGGAAATTTTTAATTTTAATTTTTAATAAAACTCGCTGTGTGGTGGGAGATCCCTGTTAATTCTCAAGTGGTTCTTTTACTCTAGAGGTGCGCCCCCAAGCGGCAAAACTAAGAAAAAGCCACAGAGGGAAGCATCAGATTAACCTACGTCATGGGGTTGTTTTGAGGATAAAATAGAGAGGGATTTTTTGCTCTATAAGACTCACTTTTTCCCTCCTAAAAAGTAAGGGGAAATGTGTGTGCGTCTTATGGAGCGAATGCAGGCTGCGCAGCTATCCCAGAAGCCAGAACAGCAAGAGGGATTGCTGCTTTCACTGTGCAGAGATCCCTCTTGCTGTTCTGGCTTCTGAGATTCAGAATATTTTTTTTCTTGTTTTCCTCCTCCAAAAACTAGGTGCGTCTTGTGGTCTGGTGCGTCTTATAGAGCGGAAAATACGTTATGTACACCACCTTGTGCTCTTTAGATGAAAGGTGGGATATAAAAATAATAATAATAATCGTACATTTAGAGCATATTATTTCCACCCCACAAATCCTGGGAACTGTAGTTTAACCCCCACAAAGTGCTACAATTCCCAGCGCCCTTAACAAACTACACTTCCCAAGATTCTTCGGGGGGAAAGTGAATGGGCTTTAAAATGTCCAGAGTCAGTGTTTCCCAACAGGAGCAAGAAGTCACAGAGGAAATATGCTTCTCTGAACAAAGCCATGTTGTGAACTCAGGCTAAGGGCCAGAACCTAGAACCACCACCAAAATCAGAATTTTTTAAAATTTAAATAAATCTGTCTCAACCTTTCCCTCTTATCTCCGTTCACATCTTGCAGCTTGCAGATCATGGAACAGAGGGCAAGGGAAGCCCTACCAGATTTGCCTGGTCGCCTGGGGCGAGTTGAAACTGGCTCCAGGCAACCAGCTCAAAAAGTTTTCTAAATGACCCGGGGTGGGGGCAGGGAGACAGTGAGCTGCCTTGTTCCCCCACCTGCCCCCCATTGATAAGGAAAGGGGAAACTGTGGTCAGTACACATTTCTGGTAGGCCTTTGTTTTGGTTTAGACAGTTTCTATCCAAATGCGATTTTGGTTTTAAATGCAGTGTAAGGTAATCTCTCGGGACGCGGGTGGCGCTGTGGGTGAAACCACAGAGCCTAGGACTTGCCGATCAGAAGGTCAGTGGTTCGAATCCCCGCGACGGGGTGAGCGCCCGTTGTTCGGTTCCTGCTCCTGCCAACCTAGCAGTTCAAAAGCACATCAAAGTGCAAGTAGATAAATAGGTACCGCTCCAGCGGGAAGGTAGACGGCATTTCCGTGCGCTGCTCTGGTTCGCCAGAAGCGGCTTAGTCATGCCACATGACCTGGAAGCTGTACGCCTGCTCCCTTGGCCAGTAAAGCGAGATGAGCGCCGCAACCCCAGAGTTGGCCACAACTGGACCTAATGGTCAGGGGTCCCTTTAACTTTTTGAGGTAGTCTCTATGGGAGTATACTGTATTCAATTATGGGGTATCAGAGTTTTTAGGGGCTAACCAGGCTGGGATAGTTGGGATAGCGGGCTTGTTGGTTTTTGAATGTCTGATGTCGATTTTTTCAATTTTGTTGTTCTGTATGGGACAATGACAATAAAGATTATTGTATCGTATTGTATTTTTTCCTCCAAAAATACCAGCGGTGATTCCCTGGTTGGTACTCTTCATTCAGTACCGGGATCTGGGTTCCAATACACTCTCCTTCCCTCTCCTCTCCTCTTGCTGATAGAAAGGCCAGCATAGGCCCCCCACCCCAAGAGAAACACACACACACACACCCTCCCCACCATCCGTCATGCAGCCCCCTCCCCAAGCCGTACCAAGTCCCAAAGCGCTAGCTGCCGCTCGCTCATCTTGCTAAACCCGGTGGTGAAGACTTTGCCATCGGCCATGAAGATGGCTCGGACGGGACGGGCGCCTTCGTGGGGCTTGAATTTCTCCTGGTGGCCGCAGGGTTAAGCAGGTTAGGACCAAACAGAGAGATAGACACACACACACAAGGTTAGTACAGGTCCAAGTAAGAGCACGCTCCGGAGAGGGGAGGAAGAAGGAACACAGCTCTTTGCTGGGACAATCGCGGCAAGGGAGAGCTGCTCCTGCGTTCGAATCCTGCTCGAGGGCTTGGCCCAGGCACCTGGTGGGCCACTGTGAGAAGAGGCTGACACGGAGCATTCACATTCCTTTGATGTAAAGGGTCGCTTTTACGTTTGTGCGAGTGCAAAACGGGGGACGAATCCTAAAGGAGGATGCTTTGGGTCTGAGACAGAAACTCATCTGGCTTTGCAAACTGCGTGCCAGTTAACAGATCGCGGAAAAAGCCCAGTTAACTGCTATAAACAGACAGATCAGTGCTGTTTTGCCCCTTCCCAGATGGAAAGAGTCAGAGCTCACTGGGAGAGCATCTGCCTTGAATGCAGAACGTCCCAGGATCTTAATGGTATTGCCAGGCAGGGCTGGGAAATGCTCCCACCTAGAACCCTGCCTTGCTGCTGCCAGTCAGTGCAGGCAATACTGGGCCAGATGGACCAAGAGTCTAACTCAGCCTAAGGCAGCTTCCTCTCCAAACCAGAGGAACCATGTTATTTTAACATTTTGAAAGCTTTAAATGATTTATGCAATCTTTTTCTGAGCGATAACTTTCTTGTTCTATCCCTTTTTGTAAACCGCTTTGCAGTTTTCTACAATCAAGCAGTGTATAACTTTTATGAAATAAATACATACATTTAAAAGCATCTCCAATTGGCTAGGCAACGCCCCACTGCTAAGCTTGGGGACAGTGTGGGGAGAAAAGTACCCCTGAGTGTGCCTGAAGAGTGGGTCTCTGAGCAAAGTTCGCCCACCACTTCCGCTACGAGCGGTCCAGCATCTCAGGAGCTCCAGCTCCTATTGTCCCCAACCATTGAGCATGCTGGCTGATGGGAGCTGGAGTCTAGCAACAGACCTGCAGGCCCACAGGTCCCCTGTCCCAGGTCCAAGGGAATCTGGGCCACGACGCTTACCCTTAGATGTCTGTCCCAGGAGAGGGAGGGGAGAGAGGGAAGGAGAGACAAGCCAGGGAACAGGGGAGGCTGTCCACACATGCTCAGTGGCAGGCTGGGGCCAGCAGCGGCTACTCACTGCCACAACCAGGTGTTGCCGGGGGTCAATGATCCGCAGGTGCTTGTCCTTGCAGGTGGTGACAAAGAGGCTCCCGTTGTGGTTCCAGCAGACATTGTAGATGAGGTCGGTGTGCAGGTCATCCAGGGTCAGGAGCGCCTCCCCAGTGCCCACGTTCCAGAGGATGATGACGTTGTCGCCCCCTGCAGGAAGGAAGGGGAGTTGGGAAAGGGCCAAAATGAGGCATCAGTCAGCCTGGCGTGACAGAACAGTCAGCTGCGATGAGAGCTGCAGTCCTGAAACATTTGGAGGGCATCACATTGCGGGTAGGCTGATCTAGACAAATATCTTACTATATACATATACATGTAAGGCTGTCGTCACGCTGCAGTTCTTGTGGCTGCCAGTAGGTGGCCATGCCTACTCCAGCAGGATGAAAGGGTGGCAGGAGGTCCAGGTGAGCTGTTTTGGCAGAGGATGTGCCAGGAAGGTACTTGATGTTGTATTTGAATCCTACCTTTCTTCCGAGGAGCTCAAATCAGCAGCCTCTGCTGATCTGGTGTCCTCCCATCAGTCCTAGCCAGCCCAGCCAATGGCTTGGGATGCTGGGAGCTGCAGGCTTGAAATAACCGTACCAGGCGCAGCAAGGGGCCTGAATCTGGGGAGAGGGTCTCACCTGCGCTCAGTAGGATGTTGCGTGCTGTGGGGTGCCAGGTCAGGATCCCCACACGCTTGGAATGCCCTTCGAGGGTGACGACTGGCTCCGTCAGGTTGCGCATGGGGATGTAGTCAGGGATCTGCCAGACCTGGTGGGACAAAGAGGCGGCGATGGAGACGGCGGCAGCTCAGAGGCATTCAGCGCCCGCTCTGCATGAAGAAGGTCCCAGGTTCTAGCCCCAGTGGCACCTTATCTTCAGGATAAGGCTCTCCCTGCCTGAAACCCCAGGGAAATGCTGCCGGCCAGTGCAGACCAAACTCAGCTAAAGGGGCCAATGGTTTGCTCCTATTTAAACCAGCCCTTTCATTAAGAACCATGAGGACTAGGAACCTGTTCCAATTTTAGGGGAGGGGGCACGGCAGCTCTGTGACAGGTCACCTGCTCTGCATGCAGAAGGTCCCAACTTCTATCCCTGGCACCTTCAGGTAGGGACAGGATCGTCCCCTGGTTAAAACCCTGGAGAGCAGCTGCCAGTCAGTGTAGACAATAGTGAACTCAATGGACCTGACTCCGGATAAGGCAACTGCCTACATTCCCTGAGCTCATAAATAAAGACAAACACATACATTTAAAAAAGAAGAATTTTTCTATGGAGGACACTTTGGTGTCCTTTGCAAAAGGAGAAGAAAAAGGGGAGGAAGAGGAATTATTTTTTGGGGGGGGGGGAATCAGAGGAAGCTGCCGTCTTCTTCGTTCCCACCCACCCCACCCCCCGGCCAAGGCTACAGAGCCAACTATTCTTAGTCGCTGAGTTGTCGTGCGCCGAGCTATTCTTAGCCCAAAATGCTGCATCATACCTAGCAAGTCAGACGCCAGGCTGAGGACCAGCCGGCCAGCTATAAACAGCCCCTGACACCTTTTCCAGTGATTTAAAGGCGAACGGCCATACTCTCTGGCTTGGAAGAGGAGGCTGGTTCTGCGTGCTTTGAGTCACGTGTAAAAAAGGGACCCCTGACCATTAGGTCCAGTTGTGGCCGACTCTGGGGTTGTGGCACTCATCTCACTTTATTGGCCGAGGGAGCCGGTGTACAGCGTCCGGGTCATGTGGCCAGCAGGACTAAGCCCCTTCTGGCAAACCAGAGCAGCGCACGGAAACACCATTTACCTTCTCGCCGGAGCAGTACGCATTTATCTACTTGCACTTTGAGGTGCTTTCGAACTGATAGGTGGGGAGGAGCTGGGACCAAGCAACGGGAGCTCACCCCATCGCGGGGATTCAAACCGCCGACCTTCTGATCAGCAAGTCCTAGGCTCTGTGGTTTAACCCACAGCGCCACCTGTGTCACGTGTGGAGGGACCCTAAAAACCACGGCCTGATGCGTTTGAATCGTCTCCCCCTGTGCCACCTCCGAAAAATGCTGTTCTACTACATCCGGGCACCCAAATTGATGATGTGTCTACAGGTACCCAACCACGTCCAGTACATGCCCCCTTTGCTGATTAGAAACATCCTTCCCTCTAAAAATAGGAGGAAATTGCCAAAATTCAGGATATCTCCCTGGACTCCCCACGCTTTTGCTCCAAAGGTGCCATCTCTTACCATGACTGTTGTGTCCTCGGAGGCACTGGCAATGACGTTGTCATTGTGGGGGCACCAGTCAATGTCCAGCACGGGGGCCGTATGCCCCGTCACCAAGGGGATGTTCTTGTCCACACGGCCGGTCTGTAAACACACAGAGATCTTGGGAATTTCTGGGAAAGGCAGCCCTCCTCTCCCCACACAATTGACCCACAAAAAGGCGGCCAACCTACTAAAGGTTTCCTGACGCCTTCTCCTTGGGAGACAAACCTAGACAGCAACTTAAAAAGCAGAGACATCACCTTGCCAACAAAGGTCTGCATAGTTAAAGCTCTGGTTTTCCCAGTAGTGATGTATGGAAGTGAGAGCTGGACCATAAAGAAGGCTGATCGCCAAAGAATGGATGCTTTTGAATTCTGGTGCTGGAGGAGACTCTTGAGAGTCCCATGGACTGCAAGAAGATCAAACCTCTCCATTCTGAAGGAAATCAGCCCTGAGTGCTCACTGGAAGGACAGATCCTGAAGCTGAGGCTCCAAGACTTTGGCCACCTCATGAGAAGAGAAGACTCCCTGGAAAAGACCCTGATGTTGGGAAAGATGGAGGGCACAAGGAGAAGGGGACGACAGAGGGCGAGATGGTGGGACAGTGTTCTGGAAGCTACCAGCATGAGTTTGACCAAACTGCGGGAGGCAGTGGAAGACAGGAGTGCCTGGCGTGCTCTGGTCCAGGGGGTCACAAACAGTCGGACACGACTGAACGACTAAACAACAACAGGTCGCAAAACCTTTTTCAGCCAACAGTGAAGTATACAGTGGTACCTCAGGTGACATACACTTCAGGTTACAGACTCCGTTAGCCCAGAAATAGTGCTTCAGGTTAAGAACTTTGCTTCAGGATGAGAACAGAAATCATGGTCCGGCGGTGCGGCAGCAACAGGAGGCCCCATTAGCTAAAGTGGTGCTTCAGGTTAAGAACAGTTTCAGGTTAAGAACGGAGCTCCGGAACGAATTAAGTTCTTAACCTGAAGTACCACTGTATTATCAATTCATAGAAAACTAAGAGTCGTCAGGAAGACTCATGGGTCATCTCGTCCAGCCCAGAGCTAGAAGAATCTAGAGCTAGAGTATCTCCAGGAGATGTCTGTCCAATCTCTGCTTGAGGGAACGCTCCAGGGCCCAGGGTTTCCCAAACTTGGGTCTACAGCAGTTTTTTAACTACAACTCCCATCATCCCTAGCTGGCAGGACCAGTGGTCAGAGATGATGGGAACTGTAGTCCAAAAACAGCTGGAGACCCAAGCTTGGGAAACACTGGTCTAGGCAAATGGATCCATCACTGAACTGTTCTTACCACAGAATCGTAAAGTTGGAAGGGACCACGAGGGTCATCCAGTCCAACCCTCTGCAGTGCAGGAGTCTTGAACCCACGACTCTGAGATGAAGAATCTCATGCTCTCCCACCCTCTGCCTTAGCCGCACGACCTTGAGAGAGCCTTGTCAGGCGGGCCGATCCCCCTGCGTCACGCAGTAAACAGCCCAGCTGGAAACCTGACCCATGGAAAAAGTGACCCCTCCCACCCAACTTCCTGCCATCATTTCAATTGTTCCCGAAGTGAGTCATTCATTATTGTGAGCACAGCGCTGTCCCCAGAAAGGCCAACTGCTCTCATCCGTCTCTCAACCGCCGCCTGGGAGGGGAGGGAAAGTTTTGGACCTGGGTGAGGCCCTTCGGAGGCCGGGAGGGCACCAGCGGGCATCAGGAAGGAAAAGACAGAGAGAAAGGAAAGCGAGGGATAGAGGACAGAGGTCCTGCAAAGACAAAGTTGGAAAATGGACACATGGGAGGGGTTTCAATCCACATTTCAACCATGTCTTACTCAGAGCTGATCGGCCGAAATTCACGGACCCAAGATGAGTCACTCCCTTTGTTTTCAACAGATCTGCTCAGGGTAGAATGAGCGTTTTGTACAACCCCTTGGGGGTTTATGACGTCCTTTTAATTGGACACAGCAGCGTAAGACATAAAACGGCAAGTTACCCTCACGTACAAAAGGAGCCCTGCCTGCGGGAGACACAAAAGCAGGAGGACCTGCAAACACAGTGGAGGATGAAGTCAAAAAACTGAAAAGGAGCTTTGCTTTAGCCAGAGAGCCATGGCAATAAAATATATCTGGTTCATAGAGGATAAATTTGAAGTATTATTATTATTATTATTATTATTATTATTATTATTATTATTATTATTTTAAACAGGATTCTGAATCAGGGTGTCAAATCTCCCTCCCCTCAGTTATGTAGGATGGCTGGAAGCAAAGCAGATTGGGGCTACTGCATCTTTAATATATATGTGCAGAAGGATTTTCCTGCACAATTAAAGGTGCAAGAGTCCCCTGTGCTCATGTAAGAATATCAGAAGGGCCCTGCCAGATCAGGCCAGTTGCCCATCAAGTCCAGCATCCTATTCAGTGGCCTAACAGATACCATCACTAGCCTCCTCGGGGAAAGAGACCTGTCCTGTTGCAAAATGCCAGCAAGGCTAATTCTGTAAGCAAATCCTTATAACAGCTACCACAAGACTATCAACTGTTCCAGCCTTCCAGATTGCCTGTCCAGAATGAAAAACCAGGGGAGGCGGGGGGACGATGACACCATTTTATTTAAGGCTCCAGTCCCGAAAGACCAGGGAAGGAGAAGCAGGGGGGTGCCCCTTCCACATCTTGGCCATTGACTTACGTGGCATCAACACAGGTTTCCCTCTTACTCCTCTCCATATTCTAATGTTTCCATCGAACCACTGGGTAGACACTTTTTTCTTTAAGTTTTACAACGTTTACTTTTTAAAAAAGTTTTTCAATATTTTTAAGGTTTAAAAATAAAGTTTAAATTTTATTTTTAATTGCACTGTTTTAACACACTTGGGGAGTTTGCCACCCTGGGCTCCTTTGGACATAAGGAGAGAAGAGACATTTAATCAATAATGATCGGTGGTATTCAACCAAGAGGTCCAGTTCCCTCCAGAAGTGAGGTTACAGGGAACCAGGCAGAGGGCCTTCTTGGTGGTGGCACCCGCCCTGTGGAACTCGCTCCCTTCAGATGCCAAGGAGATAAACAACTATCTGACTTTTAGAAGACATCTGAAGGCAGCCCTGTTTAGGGAAGTTTTTAATGTTTAATGCTGTACAGTATTGTGCTTTTAATATTCGGTTGGGAGCCACCCAGATGGGTGGGGTATAAATAAATTATTATTGTTGTTGTTTTAATCAGAGTTAGACCTACTGAAATTAACAAGCGTGACTCAAGCTGCAAACCTACACTCATGTACCCACGGAGATCTATGGGGCTGACTTCTGAGTAGAACTGTACAGGATTGCAAACTAAATTAGGTCCATTAATTTCAATAGGTCTACGCTGTGTGAAACATAAGTTGAATACAACCTAGCAATAATCAGCACCATCACTGGAGAAACACAAGCAGTTTCTTTATGTATACCCTACCTCGCCTCTAAGGACTTCAGGGTGACGTACATAGCTCTCTCTCTCTCCCCCCCCCCCCCACTATACCCTCAGAACAACCCTGTCAGGTAGCTCAGTCTGAGAGTGAGTGGCTGGCCTGAGGTCATCTAATGAGCTCCATGGTGGAGCAGGTATTCGAACTCTGGTCTCGCGCCCAGAGTCTTAGTCCAACCACGACATCACACTGGCCCACAATTGTGCAGTTCAAGTTGTAACCAGGAAGGCGGTGTGTCAAAAATGCTTATTATGCTTAGATGCCTCTATGCATTTGTGTCAGTGGGTCTGCTGGAGTTATGCAAAAGAACTCTGTGAGGTTGCAAGACGTCTAAGCCATAGGTTTATGAATGGAAGCGTCATTTGATTCACTTAAAAGGATCAAGCTATTAGTAACAGCTAGGGCCATGCTTGCTATCTTCTATAAAACAAAATATAAACCTACTTCCATCCTGGTGTGTTACTGTAATTAGGAAATGTACGAGAGGGAGATGCTAACATTAGAGGGGAGGGGGGTTAAACAGTAAGTATTCATTGAAAAATCAAAACCCTATCGCAGAGAAATAAATCTCCAAAAAAGAAGGCAGTCCCTGTTAAGGGAGGACTGAATGATCTTCAATCAGTTCATTGGTAAACGGATTAATCAAGCTGCGGTTACATCAATTAATCAGCCGGCAAACCCATTTAAATTGGGTGACAGCCTCCAGATTTCAGAAGGCCAGGAAATGTTGCTGGTTTAATACAGAAACATAATTTATTGTGGAAGGGGACCTTTTCCAACTCATTTCTCCCCACCCACAATTCCTGCAACTTTATGGGGACGCAAAGGGGGTGATATATTCAAATCCCCACAAAGCAAAATGCTTCCTTGGGCCTCCTTCTAAGCAGCAGCCCCAGCCTGGGCAAGGGGCCTTTCCGTTCTTATGGTAACACAAAAATGGCCCCCTCAGAAAGGGGAACGGCAGGTGGTCTCCTTTCTCCTACAACCACACACGCGCCCCCTGCCGAGGCAGCTGGGACCCCCCCCCCTCACTGAAACCCTGCTGTGCCTGAGGCCAAACCCAGGATATTGGGGCATGTGTGGTGGAGAGATAAAAAAGCCAGTTCTTGAGAATTCAAATGCAAGGTTGCATAACAATAAGGGGTAATAACTCTTCACAAGAATGGATGCAGGAACAGAAGGGGGGGTTCAGGCAACTTCTCCCCCCTAAAAAAGGCTAGGATTGAGCAAATGCACAGAGACCTCCGACAGTTTTTCATGGTCACGCAAAAGGGAGATTTTTGATGAATTCTGCTTCTCCCAAACACCGGGAGGTGAGAAGCAAGGGTGCCCAAGGTGATGCTGGACCAAAGTACAGGTGAGACACAGATGCAGCAAAGGTGAGTCAGGGCTGTACCGCTTCCAGGGCTGTCGCACGGAAGACGGAGCAATCTTGTTTTCTCCTGGGGGAGGGCCCGAACCAATGGCTTCAAGCAGGAGTCAGCAAACTTTTTCAGCAGGGGGCCGGTCCACTGTCCCTCAGACCTTGTGGGGGGCAGGACTATATTTTGGAAAAAAATATATGAACGAATTCCTATGCCCCACAAATAACCCAGAGATGCATTTTAAATAAAAGGGTACATTGTACTCATGTAAAAACATGATGATTCCCAGACCGTCCGTGGGCCAGATTGAGAAGGCAATTGGGCCGGATCCGGCCCCCGGGCCTTAGTTTGGCCTACCCATGGCTTCAAGTCACAAGGAAGGGCACCCAACTAAATCAGCAAGAATTTTCTGAGGGTAAGAGCTGTTCGACAACAGAGCCTTCAATGGAGGTTTTAGAAGCAGAGGTTGGACGGCCATCTGTCACGGAGGGTATAGCTGAGATTCCTGCCTTGCAGGGGGTTGGAATGGATGACCTTTGGGAGTCCCTGCCAACTCTGCAATTCTGTGACTCTGTGAACTGTCTGAAGGGCATCAGACTTCCCACCTTGGCTGAAGTGGCTCCCAACGTGAAGCTCTTCAATCCTCAGCAAAAATATTACCTTGTCCGGCAGGGATGAGGGGGCTGCCCTCCATAAGAACATAAAGAGAGCTTGGCGGATCAGACCAGAGGCCCATCTAGCAGAAGCGATCTTAGGATAGCATGACCAGCTTGGCTGCATTGGGTGCCAGCGGCGTAGAACTGAGGGCAAGAGGCACGGGGCAATTTTAACGCCATACAGGGTGCTGCTGAAATTTGTCCTTTCCTAAAGCCATCCAAGTTGGCAGCTGCCGCTACCTCCTGCTGCAGCAAGTTCCATGGATTAACTATACCCTGAGTGAATACGGTTTTTCTTTTCCCTGTCCCGAATCGTCTAATGTTCTGCTGGGAGTTGTAGTCAGCCACCTCGGGACTACAACTCCCAGCAGCCCAAGCGTGGCTGGGGATGATGGGAGTTGGAGCCCAGCAACGAAGAGGGGTCTGCTAGGTACACTCCTTCTGCTGAGACAAGCCACAAAACTCCATCCACACTCCAGGGCAGAAGACAACTGGCCCACCTCGCCAGATTGTTGCAAAGAGATAATGAATGCAAAACGCTCTGAATATATAGATCCCACCTTGCAGGAGAAGAATTGATGCTTTTGAATTCTGGTGCTGGAGGAGACTCTTGAGAGTCCCATGGACTGCAAGAAGATCCAACCTCTCCATTCTGAAGGAAATCAGCCCTGAGTGCTCACTGGAAGGACAGATCCTGAAGCTGAGGCTCCAAGACTTTGGCCACCTCCTGAGAAGAGAAGACTCCCTGGAAAAGACCCTGAGGTTGGGAAAGATGGAGGGCACAAGGAGAAGGGGACGACAGAGGACGAGATGGTGGGACAGTGTTCTCGAAGCTACCAGCATGAGTTTGACCAAACTGCGGGAGGCAGTGGGAGACAGGAGAGCCTGGCGTGCTCTGGTCCAGGGGGTCACGAAGAGGCGGACACAACTAAACAACAACAACAACACCTTGCTGGATCGTTGCAAAGAGATAATGAATGCAAAGTGCTTTAAAGACTGCAGAGAGAATTATTGGGTGCGCTCTTCCCACCTTAGATCAAATCTATGCTGCCAGGTGCCATAAGAAAGCGGCAGAGATAGCACATGATAGTGCGCACCCCGGAAATGATCTCTTTCAGCTTCTGCCTTCTGGAAGAAGATATAGGGTTATAAAGGCCAGGACTAGCCGCCTGAGAAACAGTTTCTACGCTAATGCAATTCTGGTTCTAAACGCAGCATAAGGGGTCTCTGTAGTATAGTGTATTTTAAAATGGGGTTTTAGAGTTTTGGGGGTTTTTGAAGATTTTATGTAGTTTTTATGTAGTTTTATGTAGTTTTGTGGTAGTTTTATGTAGTTTTTCAATTTCATTGTTCCGCAAGGGACAATGACAATAAAGATATCGTAATCGTAATCGAATATATAGATATTGAATGCTATGCAAGTCATTATTACTAGCTGAACAACCATTCGCAATCATCAGCCTCCCCCTCCTGCAAACATGCTCCCTCCCACCAGCGGTGAGCGGGGAACGTACCTTGGCCAGGGGCAAAACCATGAAGGCCCCCCCGCCGCCTGACTCCACAATGATGGCCACGAATTTGGGGTTGACGGCGCAGAAGGAGCTGTCCCACGTCACCTTGGAGACCCGGATGTCCTCATACATCTGGTCGGCCTTGACTGGCTGCCCAAAGACATGCCGGAACTTGCTCTGGCGCACCACCCGGCGACTCATGGCGGAGGGATCCTGCTTCTTGGGGGGGGGCGGCAGAGGGGAAGGGCAGACACAGAAGGAGAAAGAGGGGGTCAGCAGGGGACAAACAGAAGACGCAGACCCAAACCCAGGCCAAGCTCGTTGACCGACGATATTGCCTTGCCCCATAGAGTGCTCTGATCTGAGGAACTGGCCCTGGCACAACCGCTCTGTAGTGTGGCTGCGCCTGCACCTCTGGAACTCCCTGCCTCTTGACGGCAGCCAGCTGCCTTCCCTGTACTCTTTCCGGCTCCTCCTTAAACATTCCTGTTTAGATAAGCCTCCCCAGACGTTTAGAAAGCCGGTGTGAGTTTTCACCTGTTTTTAGTCTGCTGTTATTTTAACTTTTTTGAAAGTCTTATATTACTGTCGTCAGCTTTCCTCGGTGATATTTTTATGGTTTGATCTTTTCTGTATACTGCTCTGAGTTTGTTTTGTGTTGCCATTTTTTTTACAGTCAAGCAGTACACAAATATTTTAGGAAACAAATAAACCCTTCCAAAAGACCTGAAAATGGAGCCCACATGATATACCCCCACTTTTTTATATTAAAATCCTCTCATTTTTTTATTGTAAATAAGGGGGAGTTGCAACAAAGTGTTGCAGCGCATCCGCCTCTCCCCAGAAGAGTGCCCCTGTTCAGGGATCCAGCCACCCATTATTTTTTCCAGGATACTCTATCCCATACATCCCATTTTCATTTTTCATTCCCTCCCCTTTTCCTCTCCTTGGCTATTTTTAATTTTTTGGGGTGGGACGTGGGACAGAGAGAGTGGGGGAGAAAGCTTAGGTATTTCCCCTCAATATTTTTTCTGCTTCTGTAAACTCCAGCATCTTCTCACACCTTCCCCCCCCCCCGTCCCCACCCCAACAGCAATTCCATTTTCACATCAATCCCATCAGGGAGTTAGTATTTTTTCCCAAAAAAAAACCCCAACAACAACCCTGTATTGCTCTTGCACTGCTAATTCAATCACAGCATTGATAAAATTCAAAACTGGTGCTATGAACAAGTTATGCAAATCAAGAAAATATATGTGTGTGTGTTTGTTTTTGTCTATATCACACAACATATATAGACACAGCGAGAGAGATATCAATATTGTTTGTATCCAATGCTAATCTGGCTCAGAGTAGACCCATTTAAAGTAATGGGCATGGCTAACTTAGGCGTGTTCATTTCAACAGGCCTACTCTGAGTAGGACTCACTTGAATACAACCTGCATATTTTTGTTTTTGTCAGTTATACATAAAGAAGTAGTAAGGTTATTCCATTATTTGCCCACTGTCAAACCTCAGGTTATGTAAGTGCCTTGGGGCAAGGAACTAGCTTTTCAATTTTTCATTTAAGGAGGGAGCCACTAGCTCCCTCCTTAAATCTCAGCTGTCCTCAGCGTGGACAGATGTGCCTCTGGGGTGTTTCAAGGCAGTTCATGGACCTCCTCTCTGCCACAGCACTAGAAGGTAGACGGGACTTATTAGACCCATACTGCAGATGGGAGGAATAAGGCCGAGAGCAAGAGAAATGCTGTGGTTTTCCAGCATTGACCTAGTAAAGCCTACAGCTAGTTGAGACTTCTCACCCCAGAACTCTGAGCTTTCAATGCCTAAAACTGTGTCCTGGCACGCACATTTCATCCTTCAGCCAGGAGTTCCACTGATTCCAGAAGAACGTTGCTTTGCTGGGCCAGAGCCAAGCCCCATCTAGGTCAGCACTGTGTGTCTGCAGCAGTTGGTCAGATGCATGATGGAAGCTGATGTGCAAGGCACGGAGGGGATTGGCTGGCCCCTCTTTATATCCTCAACACCTGGTATTCACAGGTAGGCCACACCTGCACATGGAGGTTTTGTGAAGCTGGCATTGCTAACAGTAACCCTCCTCCTGCTTTGTCCAGCTCTTCCGAAAAAAGCCACCAATGCTAGGGGCCAAAACCATGTCTTCTAGCTGTAAAATGGTAAAGGGACCCCTGACCATTAGGTCCAGTCGTGGCCGACTCTGGGGTTGCGGCGCTCATCTCGCTTTATTTGCTGAGGGAGCTGGCGTACAGCTTCCGGGTCATGTGGCCAGCATGGCTAAGCCACTTCTGGCGAACCAGAGCAGCACACGGAAACGCCATTTACCTTCCCACTGGAGCAGTACCTATTTATCTACTTGCACTTTGACGTGCTTTCGAACTGCTGCTAGGTGGGCAGGAGCTGCGACCGAGCTACGGGAGCTCACCCCGTCGTGGGGATTCGAACTGCCAACCTTCTGATCGGCAAGTCCTAGGCTCTGTGGTTTAACCCACAGCGCCACCCACATCCCCTTTTGGCTGTAACTCATAGTTAATAGTAATGAATTTTTATCAATGCAATTATTATTGTTATAGTCATATCCCACCTTTCCTTCAAGGAGCTCACAAGGGGGGGTGCACATGGTCCGTTCCCCCCCATCATATCCTTGCAACAACCCTGTGAGGTAGGCTAAGCTGAGAGAAACAGTGACTGGCCCAAGGTTACATCCCATGAGCTTTCACAGCTGAGCGAGGATTGAACCCTGGTCTCCCAGGTCCCAACCACTACACCACACTGTCTCTCTCATTTGTTGATCGTGCAAAGGGGCTCTCTTCCCTCTGTTCTGAGTCTCTGGCCAGGTTTCACTGCACGACCCCCACGTTCCACCAGCATGGGGGAAAGAGGGAGAAAGATCTCACTCCAATGGGTCTTGAGGTCATTTTTGCCAACCCAAAAAGCCCCCCCTGAAAGAGCCCCCCTGAAGTCGGCTCCCTGAAGCGTGCACACTCAGGCGTACACACAACCCAAAGTCCTGGTTGCAAAGACAGACGCCAATCTTGCACAGAGACGAACCAGTGGATCCAAGTTGCAAGGAAGAAGATTCTGACTAAACATTAGGAAGAACTTTCTGGGGGCAAGAGCTGCTTGACTGTGGAATGGACTTGCTTAGAAAGGTGGCGGACTCTCCTTTCTTGGAGGTTGTTGTTGTTGTTATTAAGATTGTTGTTGTTGTTAATACCCTGCCCATCTGGCTGGCTTTCCCCAGCCACTCTGGGTGGCTTCCTGTGTATATAAAACCATACTAAAAACTTCTTTAAGCAGAAGTTGGATGGCTCTCTATCACGAATGCTTTAGCAGAGATCCCTGCATTGCAGTGGGCGGACTAGATGACTCCCAAGACCCCTTCCAACTCTACAATTCTATGATTTTATGTCAGTTCCTAGATATCCACGTGCTGTTCCTATGTTTACTTACACACACACACACACACACACACACACACACACACACACACTTTCTTAGGCAGCACCATCAGCATGCATGATGCTTAGCTTAAAGGCTACAAGAGGACAGGGCTCCTGTCCCTGATGGGTGTTACAATCTGAAATTGAACGCTGCAAGGAGAGAGAGAACAGGAGAGCAGTGGGGTGTGTTAAAACGTTGTAAGTCTCAGTGGGGCAGGGCTGGGGAATGCCTGTGTCCCCCCTTGTGGCAAGCGCCCATCTCGCTATCGATTCTTAACACCGAACATGCTGGCTGCTGGAGGTTTAGGAGCTCAGCAACATCTGCAGATGATCTCCAGCCCTAAATTAGGGCACGTTAAGCCACACTAAGGCCCCCAAAAAGCAAACATGAGTACCTAACTTAATTTCTTTTATTTGTTTCCTTTGGCTATTTACATACCACGAAATCTCTAAAGTTTAAAGGTGGCATAGAAAAAAAGATTACAAGGCAGGCGGAGAGACAGACAGTGAATAAAATCAATGGGGCGAATGGGGGTGGAATACACACCCACCTATTTCAATGGGTCCGTTTAGTTGGGTACAGGCCTAAGTAGTTATTAACTCACACACAAGCGGTGGGTCACGCAAAGCACAGGCACGGGTATCGAACTCGACAGTCCTGGCCTCATGCACGGGAAACGCGTTCACGCATTCACCTGATCGTGTGAACGCGCAGGAGGTGCAGGCAGAAAGGTGGAAGAAGGAAGCCCCCCAAGGACCTCTTTGCGCGAAGACGAAACCCGCTCCGGGGCTCCGGGAGGGTGGGGGCGAAGAGGAAGCGTTCCTTTCCAGGGAAGCCACCGGGGTTTTTTTTCAATGGGCCCTCGGAGAAGGCGGCAAAAAGGGTCGAAGCCGGAACTCCTCCCCGGCGCTGCGGCGGCTATAGAAGGCGAGGCGCTCTGCAAGGCAAACCCCAGAGGTCACTTTCCTAATATAGCCTGGATTCTGCAGCGGCTCTGGGTTTGGAGCGGAGGGGGGAGGGGATATTGGGGGGGGCTGGCTGGAGGGGGGGCAAGCAAGCAAGCAAGCAAGCAAGAAGAGCTTCCTTCCCGTGTGCACGGATGGTCCGTCTGCTGAGCAGCCTTCAGGTTTTGGGGGGGCGGAAGGAAAGAAAGGGCCCCCCTTCCCTCTCCATTTTACGCACCTGCGCCCAGGTCTCTCCAAGGGCGCACGGCGTTTGGGGAGGTTGGGAGGGGGGCGTCCTGCGCCTTACCTAGATTTCCAGGGATCGGGGGCGCGGGAGGAGGAGGAGGAAGCGGGGCGCCGTCCCGGGGCCTGGGGACTCTCTGCTCGCTCCGTCCGGGCGCTGCCAAGCTGGGTGGCGTCCTCCGGGGCGGGCGGGCTGGCACGCAGCGCCTGGCGCAGGGGCCTCAATGCGGCTGGAGGGAAGAGCAGCTGCTGCTGCTGCTGCGGCCGCCGCCGCTGCCGCCACCATCTCAGGTCTCCAGCGCTCGCTTCTCTCCCCCCCCCCCCAGCGAGGGAGGGGGCGACAGCTGCGAGCCCCCCTCCTTGGGGAATGGGCGGCCGCCTCCAGAGGCCCAGCCAAGCCCTGGAAAGGGCATCTGGCAAGGAAGAGGAGAGACCCCACCTCCCCTTTTTAACACAGCTCCCGGGTGTGGGTGTGTGTGATAATTTATCTTTTTAAAAGCAAGCCCCGTTGGGCGAGCAAGCAGAAGGCCCCCTCTATATCGCAGCCCCTCCTGTTTGCAAAAGGTCATGAAGGCAGAGCGCTCTCACTCTCTCTCCTGCCTTTTTTGCCCTCGAGGATAGACTGTGACTGGATCGGGAGGTTCCACTGGGTTCTCACTAAGGATTTGAAGGCACAGGCGCCGTGGGCAAGCAGGATTGCTCGGTCTAAACCTCACAGACATAATGGAATTGTGCCGACTAGTTATTGTAAGAACTGTCTCAGACACCAGAGATTGGGTTTTTCCTCTTCCCACACTGCTGCTTTCCCCTTGTGTTGTGATTTTTAAAAAAAATTCTTCAGCTTCATCTGTTTTTTGTTTAACACCTTCTCTTTTTTAGCCTGTCCTCCAGACACTCCAGAGTTCGGTACATCCATGAAGATATATAATGCATTTTTTTAAAAAAACGTTTTAAATGTATGTGCATGTCAAATAGGTCCCATCTGGTAGCGCTGAGGTTTAATTTATTGGGAGAGAAAGGAGGGGCAGGTGGTGGGTAACCACTCTGTACAGAGATGGGCTGGAAACATTTTAAATGCTTGATATACTCACCTTCAGCCTCACTGTAACCATTAGTTGTTTTTGCCCCTGTGTGAACCCAGAGGACACATTTAAAGCTGCTTATTTATTTATCAGGGACGCGGGTGGCGCTGTGGGTTAAACCACAGAGCCTAGGACTTGCCGATCAGAAGGTTGGCATTTTGAATTCCCATGATGGGGTGAGCTCCCGTTGCTCGGTCCCTGCTCCTGCCAACCTAGCAGTTTAAAAGCACATCAGTGCAAGTAGATAAATAGGTACCGCTCCAGCGGGAAGGTAAACGGCATTTCCATGCGCTGCTCTGGTTCGCCAGAAGCGGCTTAGTCCTGCTGGCACATGACCTGGAAGCTGTCTGCAGACAAACGCCAGCTCCCTTGGCCTATAGAGCGAGATGAGCGCCGCAACCCCAGAGTCGGCCATGACTTAATGGTCAGGGGTCCCTTTACCTTTACCTTATTTATTTATCACATTTATATCCCACCTTCCTCAAAAGAGCTCAAGGTGGTGTACATAGTTCTCCAAACCATTTTGCCCTCACAACAACACTGTAAGGTAGGTTAAGATGAGAGACAGTGACGAGAGCAGTGCTGCCCAGTGAGCTTCATGGGCGAGCAGGAATCTGAACTCTGACACTCCATTTGTAATATGGAGCTAGGCAGCCCACAAGCAACTTCATACAATCATAGAATCATAGAGTTGGAAGAGACCACAAGGGCCATCGAGTCCAACCCCCTGCCAAGTAGGAAACACCATCAGAGCACTCCTGACATATGGGTGTCAAGCCTCTGCTTAAAGACCTTCAAAGAAGGAGACTCCACCACACTCCTTGGCAGCAAATTCCACTGTCGAACAGCTCTTACTGTCAGGAAGTTCTTCCTAATGTTTAGGTGGAATCTTCTTTCTTGTAGTTTGGGTCCATTGCTCCGTGTCTGCTTCTCTGGAGCAGCAGAAAACAACCTTTCTCCCTCCTCTATATGACATCCTTTTATATATTTGAACTTGTCCCTTGTAGGCCACCTAGCTCCATATTACTTACTCTGACTGGCAGCAGCTCTGCTTGGGAGTAGTTGTCTTTTCCATCAGCTGGTGTTTAAAAAAAAATATTAAATGGAGTAACACAATTATGTTACTGTTTGCTACAAAGTGAATACATTTCCTTTCTATGCAAGAGCAGCACCCAACTACAGTGGTACCTCGGGTTAAGAACTTAATTCATTCCGGAGGTCCGTTCTTAACCTGAAACTGTTCTTAACCTGAAGCACCACTTTAGCTAATAGGGCCTCCTGCTGCCGCTGCATGATTTCTGTCCTCATCCTGAAGCAAAGTTCTTAACCCGACGTACTTTTTCCTGGGTTAGCGGAGTCTGTAACCTGAAGCATCTGTAACTTGAAGCGTCTGTAACTCGAGGTACCACTGTATTGTGTTCTGATTTGGGGGGGTGCTGGTGGTATTGGGGGTTCCTCTTCTTATCCCCAGGAAAAGCCTCCAGACAAATTTTGCCTAACGGATTCCCCCCATGTTCTTTGTGGAAAATGGCAATGAAACTTCTCTCCCGCATTGGTCTCTACAGCCACAGCAGGCACTGCAACCTGCCAACAGTTTGACTTCACCCCCAAAGGCAAACTCCTCCATTGCCTCCCGAGACAGACGGGCGCCAATAACCATTAAACTAAATAGTTTAAACTGGATTTTCAATAAACGTGCAAAACAATGCAATCGGCTGTGTCTGTTTTGAATTTTATTTGTGTTATTATCTGCCTTAGTGGGTTGGGCAAGGTAAAAGTTAAAGGGACCCCTGACCATTAGTTCCAGTTGTGGCCGACTCTGGGGTTGCGGCGCTCATCTCGCTTTATTGGCCAAGAGACCCGGCCTACAGCTTCCGGGTCATGTGGGCAGCATGACTAAGTCGCTTCTGGTGAACCAGAGCAGTGCCATTTACCTTCCCGCCAGAGTGGTACCTATTTATCTACTTGTACTTTGACGTGCTTTTGAACTGCTAGGTTGGCAGGAGCAGAGACCGAGCAACGGGAGCTCACCCCGTTGCAGGGATTCGAACTGCCGACCTTCTGATTGGCAAGTCCTAGGCTCTGTGGTTTAACCCACAGCGCCACCCATGTCCCTTGTTCCGAATAATGCTTTTTAAAGGGTAGAGTAAGGAGGACTGGGAGTGAGTTTATGGAACCAAGGGTGCAGGCTCCTAACAATGTTTAGGACCCCCTGTGCTATGATGTCATGGGGCATAGTTATAGGCTGCAGGCCCTCTGCTGGACACCCTTTGCTATTGCATAAAGGCATTTCCCAAATACAGATTGGTTGCTTTGTTGTTTAGTCGTGTCCGCCTCTTCGTGACCCCCTGGACCAGAGCATGCCAGGCACTCCTGTCTTCCACTGCCTCCCGCAATTTGGTCAAACTCATGCTGGTAGCTTTGAGAACACTGTCCAACCATCTCGTCCTCTGTCGTCCCCTTCTCCTTGTGCCCTCAGTCTTTCCTAACATCAGGGTCTTTTCCAAGGAGTCTTCTCTTCTCATGAGGTGGCCAAAGTATTGGAGCCTCAGCTTCAGGATCTGTCCTAGGGGTCAGCAAACTTTTTCAGCAGGGGCCGGTCCACTGTCCCTCAGACCTTGTGGGGGGCCGGACTAGATTTTGGAGGGGGGGAAATAACGAATTCCTATGCCCCGCAAATAACCCAGAGATGCATTTTAAATAAAAGGACACATTCTACTTATGTAAAAACATGCTGATTCCCGGTCTGTGGTCCGGATTTAGGAGGCAATTGGGCTGGATCCGGCCCCCGGGCCTTAGTTTGCCTACCCATGAGCACTTTGCCTTCCAGTGAGCACTCAGGGCTGATTTCCTTCAGAATGGATCGGTTTTATCTTCTTGCAGTCCATGGGACTCGTCTCCTCCAGCACCAGAATTCAAAAGCATCAATATGTTAGCACCCAGCATCTCCTTTCTGCCCAGGGATGCAGAGAATATCCTCAGCGATCCCCTGCCCACTGTTCCTGAAAACAAAATCTGGTTTCTCGTGTGAAAGCGGGTATGTGTAAAAAAATGGGGGGGGGGAGGGAATAATAAAAAAACCAACCTGTCTTTGCAAGGGGTGGTTGCTATCATTTTGGGTTACACATTTCCCAGCTCTGCGGAATCCTTTTTTTGAGATGTGGCAGTCATTTATTCCCATTTTTTATTTTATTTTAAAAATTCAGTCCCTTTCCTAACCAGTGGACTCTCCTCCATTGGAGGCGTTAAACAGAGGTTGAATAGCCACCTGCCTGGGATTCCTCAGCTGCAGTTCCTGCATTGCAGGGGAGTGATGGCCACATTTGGCCCTTCAGCTGTTTTTTGGACTACAACTCCCATCATCCCTAGCTAACAGGACCAGTGGTCAGGGATGATGGGAACCGTAGTCCCAAAACAGCTGGAGGGCCAAGTTTGACTAGGTGATCCTCAGGGATCCCTTCCAACTCTAAAATTCTATGATTTTACGCTCCCTAGCATGGAATCCATCCCCTCCCCCACCGTGAGAGCTGTACCCTGGGACTGCTTGTAAAATGATGCCAACTGCCTTGAGTACGTTGACAGGAAGATGGCTGCTGCATAAAACACTTATTGCACAAGAGTAAGTGCAAGTAAAAAAGGAGCAAAAAAACCCCTATTTATTAACACTTCTTAGCCACTCCGATTCTATGAACGGAAGTATTTCAAGGCTAACCCAACTGATCTCTCAGTGTAGCTGTTGTTGGCCGCCATCTGTCTCAAGAGACAATGGAGTGTACCTGGGGTGGGTGGGGAGGAGGAGTAGTTTGAATTTGATATCCCGTTTTATCGCTACCCGAAGGAGTCTCAAAGCGGCTAACATTCTCCTTTCCCTTCCTCCCCCACAACAAACCCTCTGTGAGGTGAGTGGGGCTGAGAGACTTCAGAGAAGTGTGAGTAGTCCAAGGTCACCCAGCAGCTGCATGTGGAGGAGCGGAGACGCGAACCCGGTTCCCCAGATTATGAGTCCACCTCTCTTAACCACTACACCACACTGGCTCTCCTAAGTAAGACTGCTTCCATAGCAGCACCAAAGTGACCTCTCCAGGACACAAGTCTGGGGGTCCTGGGCTGCCCAGACGACAAGACCCCCCTCTTGACCTCGCTGATGTGGTCCAAAGGACAGCAGAGCAAGATGTCTGGCAGCAGCTGGGCTGCAGGAAGGAGGCCTACAAGGCACCATACAACCACTCCTGATTTGTGGAGTTTACTCCTTAGCGTTTTCTTCCCCCAAAGAGATTGCATAAGACAGTGGAGCTTTAGGATTAAGAGTCTCCCTTTGCAAGTAGTCCTGCTCCATCTTACCCCCCCCCCTGTAAACCACTCTGAGGTCTTGCCTTTTTATTTGCAATCAGCCAATATACCAGATTTTATGAAATAAATAAAATTCATTTTATTTATTTACATTATGGATATACTGGCTTTTCAGGTGGACCTCACCAAGTGGTTTACATAATTTATTTCATAAATACATGCTTCAACTGTTAAAAACAACCACAACAACCACAAAGTGGTTGACAGAAAGAATAAAGCAAGAAAAATAAACAAGAATAATGAAACAAGAAAGAAAAATTTATAATAATAGACTAAAACCAGATTGAAACTTGCTTCAACTTCCTAAACATCTAGGTAGGCTTGTGTAAAGAAGAATGTTATTAGCAGGTGCTGAGAAGAGAATAGTGAAGGGGCTGCCACACTAAAAGACCTGAGTACTTACAAATGTTGGTGTTAGGTGGTACCTGAAATTTTAAGGGGCCTGCCCCTTGCTGCTGCTGACCCAGGCTCCCGACTTTCCTTCGTGGCCCACTGATGAACCCCCCCCCTTTGCAACCCGATTCAGACAAGACACGCTCGATTCTCAAAATAAAAATTTATTCAGTAACAAGAACGTTGAATCCGCACCCTGAAAACGCAGTAGTTCACATTTAAAAACAGCCGAACACCTTTGTCGGGCAAAAGTCTATGGTACAAGCCACTCTTGGGTGGGTGGAGAGCAAAGGTCAAGGGGCAGGGGGAGGATATGTAAAAAAGAAAAGAAGACCAGCAATAAAAGGAGGTGTTTCTCCCCAAGACATTGCAGGAGGGCTCCAAATTTGCGAAAGACACCCACAGCCACAATCACCGTAGGAAAGGGCTGTGTTTAGAGAGAGAGATGGATCAAGACAAGAGACCACAACGCTCTTGCCAAATTCCATGACCAGAAGTGGCTGAGAAAGCTTTAAAGACAGCTCCCCCCCCCAAAAAAAAAGGCACCAAGGCCTGCTATCAGTGCGAAACATGGATATTTGGATTCCACAACAGGGCTTGCTATTCCAGTAGGCACAGCCCATTTCAACAGCCAGAGTTTGACCTGGGCTGGGAAATCAAGAAAGCGGCAGGTGTGTGTGTGGGTCTCCCCTGTTTGGTGGCCTCCTTTGAGGTTTGAAGGGATATTCCCCAACATGAGCCATTTTTTGGGGGGGGGAGTAGCATCACTCCAAAGGGGGCATCTAATGGCGACTTGGAGAGTTAAGCAGAGTGGTTCCCCCCACCTTTAGCCCTTTGGCTCTGGACAAGCGTGTCGAGATGGCAACTTTTTGTGGATGGGGGAGAGAACCATCCAAGGCTGAGTTGTTTGGTTGGGGGGCAGAAGGGGGAGGAAAAAGCAAAGCCCCCAGAAAGGGGAGAGGCATCGAAGGAAGACAGAACTCCCATCCTGCCAATTTAAAGAAAACAAACAAAAGGAGTGGTGGTTTGCCAGTTTCGCGGTTTAGGGTGAAATCATTCTTTTAGAAGCCAGGTGGGTTTGACACACACACAGAGAGAAAGAGAGAGCCAGCTGACACTGGGAGATACGGGGAGGGGGATAAAGACTCAGCTGAAGGCATGGTACAGAAAATATTATATATATTTATATAGATCTGTTTTGTCCACATACAGAATCAGCAAGGACCCAAAACACACACACACACACTCACAGAAACACCCACCCAGATCTCCACACCCCTCTCTTTGTGCAAGGCTCAACAAAAGCTCACAGTAGACAGCTAGGTCAAAGAGCTGGAAACTGGGAGAGGGGAGAGTTGCTGCTGAGATGATGCTGAACATTTTTGACATTCACAGGGCAACCTCCCCCCCCCCGAAAAAATGGGGGGGGGGAGAAAGAGGGGAAGACGCCCTGAAAGAAAACTTTATACATTGGAGTAAGAATGAAAATGCCCTTTTTCTTCTAAAACAGAGAAACAAACAAACAGCCATGCTTTGAACCAGTGGTATAGTTGTTTTTCTTCCCACAAGCAGATCTGCATACAGAAGAACAAAACTCGCCAACAGCTACGATGCATTTCAGTAATCCAGTTTTGATAAACGTGGCAGTTTGGGATCGGTCACAGAGTGCAAAGTTGAAGAGCAGGGGTTTAATATTAAGAGGGGGACAGAGATGGGGGGATACCCCCCCCAACAACAACAACAAAACCCCTGGCAGAGATGAGATAGAAGGCACAGATTTGGCTTCTGGAAGAGGCCTCAATGCCAACCCTGGATTCTGAAAGCAATGGAAGGTAAAATAGTTCCTAGTCCGACTTGGGGCTCTGGCAGAGAAGTCATCAGAAAGACACTTCACAAAATCCCGATTTCCGGGAGAACTGCTCAGCAAAAGATCAGGGCAAAACATCTTACGCTTACAGCACCCTCCGTTTTGCAAAGTTCACAAGAGGCCTGGACCTGGTGGGGAAAGGGGACGAGGAAGAGGAAGTCTAAGAGGGAGGCAGGCACACCCTCCTCAATACCCCTGTGAGGTCTGAAAAAAATAAAGTAAATCCGCCTGGAATTTAGTCACAGATGATTCTCTCACATTTGAGAAGCATCCATCTTTGCTGAGGCTTAAAAAAAGAATCAAGGCAAATGTCAACATGCAGTGATGATAGCAGCCACTTTACACTTTGGGAGGGATATTTGACCGGCAACAAGTTCCCCCGGCTAGTTTTAGGGGTCTCCTTTCTCCCTTACCTGCAGGAAAAGCACCCCCCCAAAAAAATATATCTTTTCATGATATTCTCCTATACTGCAGCATTCACCTGCCTGCCTGGCAGCTGTTCTCCTAAGAGAAGGTGTTAAAACGGCCTACTTCTTTCTCATTAGGAAGCAGAGTTATTATTCTATTCCTGCAAAGATTCCTGGGTGCATCAGAAGATGGGAGGTGTCAAAAGACTTCTCCATAAAAACATGGAAATTTAGAGACGCTAGTTTGGGACCACAGTTTGACACACGAGGTCTTGGCACAGCACAGAACTCGGCACAACTGGGGCGTGTTATTGAGGACATTTAAAAAACCCGAAACCCTGATCTCCAGAAAAAATATAACATAACGGCACACATGTGTGCGCAAGACGGGGAGTGCATTGGCGCGCAGTGCCAACAGATGTCCTTGCTAAAACACCGGACAGTTGTGCCTTGTGGACAACGCATTGGGAACAAGAGGATCATGCAAGCTGAAGGTTTTCTTTGCTTTTCAGAGAGAGAGAAACATGCATACATTTGGCACAAGCTGACAGAAATAATCACCTTTTAAAGAAAGAAGTAACGGAAGAGAGGCAAGTGTCAGAGAAAAGGGAAAAGGAGTTAAGCCCGTTCCAGAAAGTGTCTGCAGATTTGCCACTGGTTAACCACAGAGAAAACGATGTTAAATAGGCAAATCTGTTTTCCAGTTTGCAGAAGAGATGCCTCATCGCCCCTTTCCTCTGGGACCAAAACGAAAAGATGCCGCTGCCCCACCCCATGAGTTATCTACATGAGCACTGTTATGTACAATGTAAGAGACACAAGCCTTTCCGCAAGAAGCGCCAGGGAATGATGGAGAGGAAGACAAAGGGTGGGGGTATATATTTGTATAAACTAGTCAGCTTCCGGATTGTATCAGAGCAGGGAGAGAAGGCCAGGCAATTTCAGGACTGGGGAAGGAGGAGGAAGGGGAACCAAGAAGGGGGGCTGGGGTGGAAGAGGAGAAAGGAAACAGATGATATGGCCATATTCTTGAAAAGGCCCACAGCTTTATTCAAGTAATGAAAGGGTTAAACCCCTAAAAAAGAATGACGTTTGTTTTAAGAGAACACCCCTCACTCCCAATGGTCTTCCTTTCCCTCCCAATGGTCTTCCTTTCCCTCCTAACTGTCTTCCTTTCTTCCTTCTGCAACTGCATCTCCCACAAAATCTGTAATTCTTTTAAAACAATAAAAGTGCATCTTTCTTTTGGCCCAATGAAAGAGAGCATTTCAGATATTTTTCTTCCCTTCTCTCTTTTGTTTTAAAAGAGGGGTGTTCTTTTAAGACCAAAAAATAAAAAATTTAAATGTTGAGGTTTGTTAAGGGTTTAAAACATTTTTTTTTAAATTAAGGGGAAAAAATTGTGATCTTGCAGTCATTTGCACAGGGGGTGGGATGGGGAGAACCATGAAAACCAGCCACCTCAAAACCCACATGCAACAGAAACAGTAAAAATAACGAACATATAAAAATTAAACCAATAAAGTGCATGTTTCAATATATATTACATCTGCCCCATTTGGAGAAAACACGACGAGGGTGTTGCAAAATAAGTCAAGTTGTTGTGGGGGGAGGAGAGGGGGGGAGAGAGAGGGCTGGAGTTCACATGGTGTTGTACAATGGGTTGGTTGTTCGTTTCCTGTCATTTGCCTTTCTCAGCCTTCTGGGCGGTCGAGTTCTACCATGCTGGGGCCGGGGGAGCACAGCCAACCAGTGGGGCGGGTGGGGCGTTGTCGCCAGCCCTGGCAGCGGGGCTTCTGGGGGGCTAGTCAATTTCGCACCCGGAAGTTGCTGGGCTAGGCTGAACTCTTTGGCATACTGCGCCAGAGGCCTCTCCACAGGGCTGCTGAGGGCGATGGACTCGGCCGCCATCTTGAGCTGCTCGACAAAATGCGCCGTGGGCTGGGGGGTGGGCAACGACGACGGGGTAGGGTCTGGCGTTGGCAAAGCTAGGCCGCCCTGCGAGAGTGCTTCCCCGCGGCCGGAGGGGCCCCGGAGTGATTCCAGAGCGGCCGGCCTGGCGCTGGAAGGGAAAGGGTTCCCCGAGGGCAAGTCATCTTTTGACAAGTTCAGGCCGCCCAGCTTTGCCAGTGACACTGAGCGCTTCATCTGAGAAGGGAGCGTGAGGCCTGCTTGCTGGATCCGGGCCTCAAGGTCCTTTGCCCACTGCCTCACGGTGTCCCCCCTCAGGTCTCTGATGCTGTCACTGCTGGAGCTGTGAGGAAGGCCGCAGCGAAGGAGAGGTGTGGCAGCAGCCCCCACAGTGTTGGCACCCATGCCCACCTTATGAGCGCGTAGGTCATAGTCCTCTGGGCTCCAGTGTGTCAAAGCGCCCTCGCTCCTCCGGCGCAGAGCACCTCCCCTCTCCTCAAAGGCAAACTGTCCGTTGCCAGCATATCCCCCCAGAGGGGCTGGCTTAGGGTCGGTGCTTGTGCTGTCCTGAGTGACCCCCTGCAAGCAAACAAAGGGCTGGCGACTGGAGGGCGGCGGAGGGGGGCACCTTGCCCGACTCGCAGGAGGAGAGGTGCGCATGTCAGCCGGCCCTCTGACAGCATCTTCCCCAGGGCTACCCAAGGTAAAAATGGCCTTCTTAAAGTCTTTGCTCTCTGGCTCGGAAGGCCCCGGCTTGGGCAAGGCTCCCGGGGGATTCTGGGAACACAAAGCAGCGTTGCAGTTTTCGTCCACTGCCAACGAGGTGGTGGCCATCTTGCTTTCCTCCGAGTCATCTCGTGTGTGGCCCCTTTCCAGCCCAGTGGGGCTGGGCAACCTGACCGCATGGGTGTACTCTATGATTTCAATCCTTTTTGGAAGCAGAAGGCCAGGGGCAGGGAGGCTGTCCGGGATTTCCAGAGAAACCACCAAGCGGTGCTCTCTGGCCAACCCCTCCAGCTCTGCCAACAGGCCATCTCGTGGGGGAGAAGACGCCGGTGGCATTTCGGGGGGCTGTTCCAAACCAGCCCCAGTCTCTGTGCCCCCAGCTCTTGAGGCTACCTTCTCCCCAGAGAACTGGGCCGGCTCGTGAGATGGCTCTTCGTGCTTCCCCTTCGCCGCGGGGTCAGCTACTGCTGAGGATTCGATCCTGGAATTCTTCCGGATGGGTAGCAGGACAACAGGGGCAGAGTGTTGCAGCTCCTGCTCTTGCCGCAGGCGCTCCTCAAACTCCAGGGTGGCACGCCGTACTGATCCAGGACACCATTTGGGCCCGGGGTTCGGATGGCCCTCCGCAGAGTCTTCTCCCGAGTTGCCGCCGTCTTCTACATCCAGCTTACAAGAAGGCACCGGCTGGGCTGAAGCGGCTTCTCGTTCCGGTTTCAAAGGCTCGCTAGCCGCCTCCTTCGGGACCGAGCCACTGCCTTCGCCCGGCTCAGCTTTTCGAGGCTTGCTTTCCCAGGCTGACTCGGCAGGGAGCTCATGGACCGTGTTTCTCTTCGACACCAGGACCGGATTGTTCAAGGCGTCCGTCTTCGCCTGTCCCTGCCCTGTCCCCTGGCGGATCGATTCGATCTCGGTGATGATGTCTTTCACAGAGATGGCGTTTTCAGAGTGAGAACGAGTCAGGCCACCCGAACGGCTCGGTTCAGAGAGCTTTAAATTTAAGAGAGAAAAAGAATGGGTTAGAATTTTACAAATAAAATGCTCCCCAACGTTCAGCAAGCGTTTTGACAAAATATTCTGTAGTTCACCACCTTTCTAACTTGGAGGGGGAAACAATTGGCATGGGATTCTGAGGGTAGGGCCCAACTTCCACCGCTGCGTCCCCAGGGCTCCTCACCCTGCTGGCTGCCACATTCAGAAGCCTCACAATGCCCCATTCAAAGTCATTCTGGATATCTTAAAACTTGGCAGACAGTAGCATGAGGAATTGGGGAGAGCATTGCTGAGTTCTGTGACCTGCCCCCCTCCGAAATCCCCCTACTTCAATGGCCTCTGAGTGGGTCACTTCGCTTTAGTTACAGCTCCATAAATATTCTGATCTTTCCTGCCACTGTTCCGATGTTGTTCGCTCCCTCATCCCCCTCTTGCACTCCCAATATTCGACTCTTCTGGCAGGGGCTCCTATTTTCAAAACACACAGCAGAAAAGCACCTCCCGCCTCGCGTACCTTCAGCCGCTCCTCCTCCACTGAGGACCCCTCGGAAGGCTGTGGCGAGTTGTCCGAGGAGTTGCTTCCTTGAGCATCTTCTGTGGGGTTGGAGGGCGACAGCTCCAGCCCCGACATTTTGGAGAGACCGTTCCTCCCGCCCCCCTGATCCTCCGTCCTGGAGTGGGAACAAGTCCGTGGCCGGCTGTCCTGAGAGAGCTCCACAAACTTCTCCAAGGCGCTGAAGAAGTCGATCCGGTCGGCGCCAAAGTCCGCCTCCTCCGGCAAGGAGGTCACAGGAGGGGGGCTGGGCGAGTTGTGGTTGGAGACGTCCTGCAAGCAAGACTCCAGCTCTTCCATGGGCACCAGGTGGATGTTCCCGTCTCCTTGCTTGAGGGCGTCCTTCTCCAAGTCGTCCACTGCCAAGTCCGGGAACTCTGCCGCTGCCCCCAAGGCCTCTCGCTGCTGCAGCAAGGCATCCGAGGCATTGCAATTATCCAGGGGGAACTTTGAGTCGTCCAAGCAGCAGCCGGAGGAGCACCCGTTGATGTTGTTCAAGTTCAGCTTGTCCTCCATCTGCTCAGTATTGAAGTCTCTCGTGGTGATCTCCAGCTGCACCACCCGCTCAATGCTGCACAAGTTCCCGGCAGCATCGGCGCCCAGATGGCACAAGTGTTCCGTGTGCGGACTGGCGGTCATGGGCCCAGGAGACATGGGCACGTGGTGGTGGCCGCAGGAGGTCTTGCTCTCCGAGATCTGGTCCGCCGACGTGGTGATCTCCTTCTTGCTCACCTCCATCCCAGACTTGCCCATGGGCTCGTGGTGGTCGGAGAGGTCGCTGTCAGAGTGCGAGCGCCACAGCTTGTTGTGCCGCTGCTTACTGCGGGGAAGGAGATAGGGGGAGAGAATCAGCACTGGGTTCAAAAGCCGCTCAGACAAAAGGCACAAAGGGGAGAGTTCGCGAGAGAGGAGGGAAGCGCTGCGTTTGAGATGGGGTTAGCCCGCGATCGGCTCTCCTGGTCTCCCCAAACAACCAGAGTTCTGTCCCAAAGAATGAAGGGGCCTCATTGAATTATGCAAATTGCCAGTGTTGACTCACTCTGTGCAAAAGCAGGGACACCTGTTGAGCTGGGAAGAGGACTCTGGAGAACAGCTGGTCCCCTGCCGCTGACAGCACCCTTCCTGGAAGCAGAGCCAGGACTCAAGAGTCATGCGATTCCACTGTATCATACAAATCAACAGTGTCTATTAAAGGGGGGGTCCTTAGGGCTGGGGGCTGAATGCGGCCCTGCAGCCATCTCCATCTGGCCTTCAGAACTCTCCCCAGGCCACCCCCCCTTACTGCCCCTGCTTGGCACTCCCCTCCTTGAGTGTTTCTGCCTGACTGGAAAAGTGCCCTTGAACTCTGATGACAGACAGAGGACCAGACTTGCACAATTCTGTTGGAACAGCTCTCAAGCTCTAATATAGACTATTGGGTTGGGATCCAGGAGGAGGGAGGTTGTTTTTTTGCCCTGCAAAGGGGCTCTGCAACCACAATGCTCAAGCCAGGCGCTTGCCGTCTCTGGTCAGATGCTGGTTTTGTTCCTGCTCGGCCACCTGTTCCCAGAATCGTGCCGCTGCCACCGGGGACACGGAGAACAGCTCTCTTCCAGGGAACAAAAACATGTTGTTGCAGCTGATGAGAAGAAGGGCAGCAGCCTGGCTGCTGCGGGTGTTTTGTGCCGTCTGCTCTACAACTTATAAGCTCTGGCCCCTAGAGGGAGCACGGACTCCGTCCAAAGCCAGAGATCCAGGGACGCTGCTTTCCGTCTTCCTCTTCTCGCTGCAAGCTGCGCTCGAGAGATGGTAGCAGCCCTCCTGACATAGCCATGCGAGAGGTGACCGAGGGGAGGCATGTCAAGCAGGCCGCACTCCTCCAAGAGCCACCACCAGTATGTGGCATGTTCTGAGGGGCACAAGGATCAGGATCACTTCCATGTGATTCAACTTTTAACTGTGGCAGGGTTGTTGAGAAACACCGAAGTTATAAATATCCAGGGCTTTAGAGTTAGAAGTAAAGGCAAATAAGGGGAGTTGATAGAAGTACATGCAATGTTTTCTCCCTCTCCCATAATACCAGAACTTGGGAACATCAGACAAAAGGATTCAGGACAGAGAAAAGGATGGAATTATTCACACAGTGCGTCTGAGAGGTCCGGAGAGCAGCAACACGAGAACGGGGCCTTTTCTGCAGTGGCTCCCCATTTGTGGAGTGCTCTTCCCAAGAGAGGTTTGCCTGGCACCTTCATTATGTACCTTTAGGCACCAGACCAAAGCATTCCTCTTCAACCAGACCTTGGGCTGATTTGACATTCCGTGCCCTTTTAAAATGGTTTCTTTGGGGAGATTATTGGGTTGTTTTTGTTTTTATAATGCATTTTCTGATTTTATTTTGTGACCACCCTGAGACCCACAGGTACACAAATTTAATTAATTATAATACCACCAGCATGGATGGCTTTTAAAGGGGCTTAGACAAATTCTTGGGACGATAAGGCTATCAAATGTTACTAGCCAAGGTGGCTACAATCTGCTTCTACCGTGGGAGGCACTATGCCTCTGAATCTGCTGGGAATCACAAACGGGATGACTGTTGCTGTTTCGCTCAGCTCCTGCTTTGGGGCTTCCCGTCAGGACACCTGGCTGGTCACTGCCAGAAGAGGATGCTCGGCTGCATGAGTCACTGGTCTGACCCAGCAGCCAGTCTATTGTGAAGTTCTTGTTAGGTTTCTAAGGAAATCCCCACAACTTGCGCAGGGAAAAAAGAGACAGGGAGTTTTGGGAGGAAGGAGGTCCAAGAGAATAGAAGGATCTTGTTAGTGGGAGGGAATGTGGCTTGACAGTGCATCAAAAGTAGTTGTTGCTGGAAAACCCCCTGGCCCCACAGCCCACTCTCACACCCTGGCAAAGGTGTAACCCAAGAACCACAACCTTCCCTGCACAGTCAGGCTCTGAAACCCAAGAGCCAATCATATGAATCAGCACATGATCTGCCCCAGGGTGGGCAGCAATGGTAAACAAGGCCGCAAGGCAGGGGTCAAGAAGGTTTCTACAGTACTTCTAGCTGCTGGTCAACAGCTGCTCATTGTAATGGCTACATACTGCCTCCCGAATAAGAGCACAATTATATTTACAATAATTACCATTTGTGTGCTCAAAGCAGCCTCTACAATCTGCAACAACCTGATCTGCGCTTCTTGAGAACTAAAGCATGCATGCACACCCCACACGGGTCATGGAATACTGACAGATTACATATTAAATCCTGAAAGAACCCCAAAACACGATATTCCACTCTTGCAGATTTGTGACTGAATTACTGTGGAGGCAGCTGATGACTTTCTGCATGTATTGGCCTTAAATTATGGCTGCTAATCTTTTTAATTGATTTTGTTGTTTTTTCTGTAAACCACTTTTGAGGGTTATTTTTAATACAATCACACATTTTGTGAAATAAACAAATACACTTTGATTATCACTTGCTGGGGAACATGAGTTTGGGGGTGGAGAGACTGCTTTGGGGGGCTTCGCACTGGGGCAACGGGCTGGCCGCTGTGAGAACAGGATGTCGGACTTGGTGGGTCTTTGGTAAATATCCACAAGTCAGGTTCCTCTACGCTATTTACATTTGTGGTTTGAAGGCAGCGTCCCCTGTTCGCTATTTAGATTACAAGGAAACATCCCTGGGAAGGTGACCCGGAAACTACAACTAATCCAGAATGCGGCAGCTAGACTGGTGATTGGGAGCGGCTGCAGAGACCATATAACACTGGTCTTGAAAGACCTACACTGGCTCCCAGTACGTTTCCGAGCACAATTCAAAGTGTTGGTGCTGACCTTGAAAGCCCTAAAAGGCCTTGGTTTACCTGTAGGAGCATCTCCACCTCCATCGTTCTGCCCGGACACTGAGATCCAGCGCCGAGGGCCTTCTGGCAGTTCCCTCACTGCGAGAAGCCAATTACAGGGAACCAGGCAGAGGGCCTTCTCGGTGGTGGCACCTGCCCTGTGGAACGCCCTCCCACCAGATGTCAAAAAGTAGAACAACTATGAAACTTTTAGAAGACACCTGAAGGCAACCCTGTTTAGGGAAGCTTTTAATGTTTAATAGGTTATTGTATTTTAGTGTTCTGTTGGAAGCCGCCGAGAGTGGCTGGGGAAACCCAGCCAGATGGGTGGGGTATAAATAATAAATTAATAATAATAATAATAATAATAATGATGATGATGATGATGAATGGTGTTTGCCCAAATACTGCCACACCTAACCATTATGCCATGCCAACACCTCCTTGACGTCAATGATTTGGAGAGGAAACATCCACCTGCTGTTTTTGCTTTTTTTGGGGTGCTGGTGGTGGTGGAGGAAAGGGCATTAAGAACATAAGAAGAGCCTGCTGGATCAGGCCAGTAGCCCATCTAGTCCAGCATCCTGTTCTCATAGTAGCCCACCAGATGCCCCCATGGAAACCCACAAGCAGGATTCAAGCACAAAAGCAACACTCTCCCCTCCTGTGGTTTCCAGCAGCTGGTATTCAGAAGCATTTCTGCCTGTGGAGGCAGAATTTAGACATCAATAGCCCTCCCCTCTGCCTCTTGGAGCAAATTTGACATCGCCTAATTTCAAAAGCACATGTTAATAAACCCCTTTGTCCAGATCAGGATTCCGTCATAAAATTGCTCAGGAAAACTTTGGTGAGCCTCGCAACTACTCGTTTTCTATGCCTCAGCCGCAGTGTGCAATAGGGAGATAAGCTTTCATTAGAACGTTTAGTCCTACTAAGAGTAGACCCACTGAACAGAACAGGCACAACTGATTGTGGCCCATTAACTCCAACAGGTCTACTCTTGAGTAGAGCGTAGTTGGATGCATCTCAAGGATCCCAGGCCTGTTTTGCAGGCTTGTCGCAAGGATCACGGCCGAGATAACTGTGAGCAAAGAGCTTTGAATGTTTGAAATGTGGTTTATAGCAACTGCCAAGTATTGGGGTTTCGTTAGTTTGTTTTGGATGGGATTCTGCGATGGGCCCTGTAGAGTCTGCATTGCAAGCACCTCCCAAACATTAAGAAGTTTGGGTCGGTGCAGATAACCTGCTGCTAGCCGCTCCCCCTGCTTGCCATGTGCCACCCCAACACACACACACACACACACACACACACACACACTTTTCAAAAGGCCCGACATCCACAGCAAAGCCACCTGGTAACCACGTGGCCGTGAGCTGGGATCCCTCTGGCAGGACAAGCCGTCTCTCTCTCTTTCCGCTCTCTGGAGGTCACCCGAGGACACACATGTGTACAGTTGGAAGGGGGGGGGGAGGAAAACACAGACACATGACATATTGAGACATCTTTTCCCAATCAGATGATGGGGGTCTCTCGTTACAAAAACAACCCCTTCGGTTTTGCATAAGAAAAGGAACTTGAGAAGGTGGGGAAGGGGAAGCTGGGGGAATCTGCAACACATAAACAAACAAACACACACACAGGCCCCTCGAAAGCCAGCCAGAAAGCAAAGTTGTTTTGCTGTTTGGGGGAAACAGGTTGTGGGGAAAACACACACACACACACACACACACACACACGGGGCACACAGCTAAAAAGCTTTTTAAAAGGATGACCTACATTTTAATTCATTCCTGCTGGGGTCCCCCCCGCCCCCATCGGTTTCAATGACCATCAGTTCTTACTGACTATGTTTTCATCACAACTGATTTCACTGCATCCCAACGTATTTTTTTGGCAATTTATCCCATTTTAAAAAATGCTTTGATTTCTCCTCACTTTTTTTTGCAGAAAAGGGGGGTAAAAAGATATTCAACTAAGCTAAAAACTATGCATTTGTGCTCTTCCAAAATTCCCCCTCTTTTTTTTTACACACACACACACACACACACACAGAGAGAGAGAGAGAGAGCGCTAATGCAGCTCCAAAAGTTTCCTGAACTTTGCATCGAAGAGAGCAAGGATTTATATCATTTCTGTGTGTGAAAGCTGAAATTCAGAAGAAGCCAGATGCTGGCATTCCATGAAACACCCTCTGGCCCCCAGCTGCCCATTGTCAGGGACGCTGAGGTGCTGTCTTGGCTGTTTCGGACTCACCTGGCCAGGAGGATGCCCTGATACTCCTCTAGCTGCCGCATGAAGCTGGGGTTGGGCTTGGTGACGGTCCGGCGCTCCTTCACGTAGTCGTAGGCCCGGTCGAGGTTCCAGCCGTACTCCTTCATGGCGTAGGCAATCACCGTGGAGGCCGACCGGCTGACCCCCATCTTGCAGTGAACCAGGCACTTGGATCCGTTCTTCCTGCAAGACGATCAAGGGAAAGGGAGGGAGAGAGAGGAGGGTTACCCAAGTTCCCAACGGAGTCATCACTCAAACGGCTTTGCTGGGGAGAGAGTGTTTCACAGGCGGCATCAATAAATGCCATATATATCTCAAGACCTTGCAAAGCTGGTGCCCTCCTGATGTTGTGGACCAAAGCTCACCTCAGACCAGTTTGGCAATATGTGTTTTGTGTGTGTGTGTGTGTGTGTGTGTGTGTGTGTGTGTGTGCATACATACACACAATATGTATCTGTATCTCTCTCCATGGGTCATCAGAGTAGATCCTCTGAAACTGGCAGGCCTCATTCACACTCGCACATTTAGACAAGTTCATGGAGACAAGGGCTATGGGTGGATATTAGCTCCACAGTCAGAGGCAGTGATGCTTCTGAATCCCAGTCGCTCTTATGCTCAGGTCCTGCTTACTGGCTTCCCACAATGGGCATCTGGTCGGCCCAGTAAGAACAGGAGGCTGGATTCAATGGCCCCCCTTTCGCCTGATCCAGAAAGCTCATCTCATTCTTATTTAAGGGTTCTGAGAGCTGTTAAGAGGAAACACCCCCCCCATCCCAATTCTCCTCCCGGAGATACAATTCCCATTCTTCCCTATCAACAGGGATTGATCGTCAAACCGCTCTGGAAATTGTAGCTCCGTGCAGGGAAATCGGGGGCCTCCTAACAACTCTCAGCGCCCTCAACAAACTACAGCTCCCAGGATTCTTTCGGGGGAGCCACGGCAGTTTAACGGGGCATCAAAGTGCTTTAACTGTAAAGGTTGTGCGGATGCCTGATTATCGTCTGCCAAAGCAACTACTCTATTCCGAACTTAAAAATGGAAAGCGTAATGCTGGTGGTCAACAAAAGAGGTTCAAAGACTCTCAAGGCAAATCTAAAAAAATGCAGTATAAACACTGACAACTTGGAAGCACTGGCCTGCGAGTACTCCAGTTGGAGAACAGCCTTTACCAAAGGTGTCATAGGCTTTGAAGACACTCGAACTCAGGATGAAAGGGAGAAACGTGCTAAGAGGAAGGCACCTTTGGCTAACCACCGTGATGAACTCCCACCCAGAAACCCATGCCCCCACTGTGGAAGGACGTGTGGGTCCAGAATTGGCCTCCACAGTCACTTACGGACTCACTTTTAAAACCCTGTTTACGGAAGACAATCTTACTCGGCTACGAGTGATCACCAAAGAAGAAGACTGCAAGTCTAGCGGTGGATACAACCCAGTATCTTTAGCTATAGGTCCACATGCTATATGGATGCGGACACGCTTTTAATATTAAGATAAAAAGGGAACTTGCTTTGCTTTGGAGATGAATTTGTAGGTGTCGTTCCAGTAAGCCAGGAGATCTGTTGCCTCCTCGTCGTAAACACGGATGTTGTGGTACTCAAAGACGCCAGGGAAGAAGTTGTCGATTTCTCGGGTGACGTTCAGAATGTACCGCACCCTGAAGCCAAAAGGGCAATAAGGCTGGTTAGACACACACACAGTTGTGTTTCCAAAACAAGGGACAAAGTGGACAAGAAAGAACTCCTTGAGGTTTAGCAAAATAAAGAAAATAAAAACCAGGGGTGAGGAGATTCCTTTCCACCCCTAAGAAATGTCTAAGAATCATAGAATGGTAGAGTCGAAGAGACCCCCAAGGGTAATCTAATCCCCACCCTCACAGCTCATAAATCCCCAACACACGGTCATCGGACCCCTGACTGTTGTTCTGGTCCACAGCAGCCAACATGGGACCCTACAGATGGTGATGGACTTCCAATTCCCAGCAGCCCCTACAGGCAGCATGGTCAAATGCCAGGGATGATGGGAGTCGGATTTCAGCAGCACATGGAGGGCTGTGGGTCCGCTGCCGAAGGGTTAAAGTGATAGAGCTGATTCCTGGAGTGGCGAGACAGGCCACAGAGAAGGAAATGGCTCCCAAACTGAGTCCTCCCAGATGGGCAATGGATGCTGCAGGGCACCACTCTGGCTATCCCTGCCTTGGTCTGAAGACACCCCCCCTCAAGCAACCAAGTGGAGCTAGGGGGTGGCCACTGGTTTTTTGCTCTCTGCTGGGTGGGATGAAGGACATTTCACGTTCTGGGACTTACCCTCTATTCTGCAGATCTTCCAGATTGGAGGCATTCCACTCTGAACCCTACGCAAAGGGAGAAGACAGGGTGGGGGAAATCAAATCACGTCAAGAACAGGGCAGGGTGTACAAATGGAGCAAGGGGTGGGGGGTGGAGTGCACAGTATTGGGCAAAGGACCCAGGGCTCCCGGCTGGGAAACGGGAGTGTCAGAAAAGGGGAAAGGGAACCCCAGAAGAGACCTGATAGATCAGGCCAATGGCTCAACTAGTCCAGAATCCTGTTCTCAAAGTGGCCAACCAGATGCCCCAATGGGAAAATGGCAAGCAGGACTGGACTCCTCTTGCCTCCTGCGGTCGCTGCCTCTGACTGTGGAGGGCAGAGAAGAGCCCTTCTGGCCAGCAGCCATCAATAGCCCTCCTCTCCTCCATGAATTTGTCCAATCCTCTTTCAAAGCCATCCAAGTTGGCTCCCTGCAGCAGGGAGTTCCACAGTTCAACTAGCTGCTGCACAAAAAAAGGACTTTCTTTTCTTCCAACATTCAGCTTTGTTGGATCGCCAGGGGTTCTCGCGTTACAAGAGAAGAGGGGGAACATTCCTCTATCCACTTTTGATTCTGCCGAGAGAGTCAGGGCTGAAAAGGTGAGCTGTCTTCTTACGTAAAACTGCTGACTGATGCCTGGCTTGTGCATCCGGCCAGAGGAGGGAGGGTGGGAAAAGCCCCAGAGCTGCTGACTCATCAGCCGGCGCAGCCTCGCGAGACGTGCCTTGGCACCAGGCGAGCTCAAACATTTCAGTAGCCCAGTGTTTACACAGCTTGAAAAAGAGGAGGAGGACCCTTTGGTTGGGGATATCACATGCTTCCACCCAGAGCATCGCCATCCCGGGCTTTACTGGAAGCAGAATCCCACCTGCCAGACCTGAATAAGCCTTTCCTGTGTTTGTTCTCAAGCTTTCCCGGGGCACCTTTGTTCCTGTTGTTTTCTCCCAGAATAGGGGCGTGGGCAGGACGCTCCGGTAACCTCAGAAATTCCAGGCCCCAGGATGGCGAGAAGGATTCAGGGATATACCAAACATCTGCCTTGCAGGAGATGGTTCACCTGCACTCTCTGCTCTCTCTAGGGTCTTTTCGGTTTGCTTATGTAATAAATGTACCGTACTTAACAACTTAAATGCATGTACAGTGGTACCTCGGGTTAAGAACTTAATTCGTTCCGGAGGTCCGTTCTTAACCTGACGCTAATGGGGCCTCCTGCTGCCGCCGTGCCACCGGTGCATGATTTCTGTTCTTATCCTGAAGCAAAGTTCTTAACCCGAGGTACTACAGTGGTATCTCAGGTTACATATGCTTCAGGTTACAGACTCCGCTAACCCAGAAATATTACCTCGGGTTAAGAACTTTGCTTCAGGATGAGAACAGAAATCGTGCTCTGGCAGCAGGAGGCCCCATTAGCTAAAGTGGTGCTTCAGCTTAAGAACAGTTTCAGGTTAAGAACAGACCTCCGGAACGAATTAAGCTCCGGTACCACTGTATTTCTGAGTTAGTGGAGTCTGTAACCTGAAGCGTCTGTAACCCGAGGTACCACTGTACTCGCTCCTACAGTAGGCAGTCCCCGTCCCCCCAATCTCATTGCATTAGACATCCAATGAAGCTGAATGTTGGAAGATTCAGGACAGATAAAAGAAAGGGCTTCCTTCATGCAGTGCACAGTTAAACTGTGGAACTCCCTCCCACAGGATGGCTTTAAAAGAGGCTTAGACAAATTCATGGAGGGAGCGAGGGTTATCAATGGCTACTAGCCGCAACGGCCATGCTCTGCCTCCACTGTTGGAGATGGCCGTGCCTCGGACTACCAGCTTCTGGAAGCCACGGGAGGGGAGTGTTCTTCTTGTGTTCAGATCCTGCTTCCTGCTTTCATCCAAGCATCTGGTTGGCCCCCGCGAGAGGAGGATGCAAGACTAGACGGGCCATTGGCCTGATGTTCTTACGTGGCATCTCAGTCTCTATAAATAAGAGCCGGTTTCTGCAACTCTGGCTAAGCTTAATCGTGATGGAGCAGTGAGGAGGAAGGCAGAAGAGGGAGATAATGGTCTGTATGGCAGAGCAGATTTGGGGGGTGTTGTTCTAAGAGGGTGGGGATGACAGCAGGTAAAGCTGAGCAGCTTGTGGGCATTCCTAGCGGCCACGTGCCAAAACACTTACCAGGAAGACGTGGTCAAAGATCTGTGTGGGGCTGTCCATCTGGCCCAAGATGACGATCATCTCGTTATCAATGAACTCCTTAAACTCCCGCAAGTTGCAGGCCATCTGCATCTCCAGCTCCGTGCGGATCTTGGGGAGGAGAGAGGAGGAAGAGGCTGCCTTTGAGACGGTGCATTGTTACATCGCTCAAACACCCGACCTGGGGGGTAGCAGTACCCTTCAGCCGACCCCCACCTCCCTTCTCTTATCGCCCCAGGAGAAAGGGCCAGGGATTCTTTAGCTGTGATTTCTCGGTGACCCTTCGAGTACCTTTCCAATTGTAAAATTCTATGAAATTTGCCTGGAATCAAACAAAACATTTAAGGAGCAGCCAGACCCACAGAAGACAAAAGACGCAAGAGTCAAGGGTTGGGTCAGACTTCCAACAGCAAGAAGGTCAGATCCCCAGGCTATCAAGAGCTGTAAAAAGGCAGCAATTGGTCTTTGGATTCCTCCTCTCCAGCAGTAGGGCTTGTCATTTTAGACAGTGAAACCTTTTTTTTTTGGCAAAATTCTTCACTTAAAATATGTTTTTGGGTGTGAGGAATTCAAATCTGCTGGGGGTTTTTTGTGACTGGACATTTAACTTGCTAAGTCTACGTTTGATGAAGAAGCACACAAACTACTTTTGGAAAACCAAATAATTTTAATTTGGGCTTCTGAAAATGTCAGGTAATGCTAAAGAATAATTAATATATAACTGTGAGTACTTGACAATCATTTTTAATGATTTCTATGCCATTTTGTACATATTCCACCTACCAAGCAAAACTAAATTATGTTATTTTAACCTAACTAACTTTTGAATTGCCAAGCCATGTTGCAAGCTTTTAGCACCCCTCATTTTTGGGATTTCAAAGTTGAAAGATTCAACATGCCCCACTCCAGCTGGCAGCTCTGGATGGGGAATAGGACTGAAGGATGTGGTTGCAGCAACCAGGTGTCCCTCCCCCTGAGAAAACCCCACTCAGCCTTCCCTGCCATCTTTAGCAATCTGGGGGGGGGGCAAGCTCACCAGCCTCCTTTTCCTCACCTCCTTGGACGTGATGTTCTCCAAATCTTTCTGCATCATGATTTCCCTCAGCTTGGTCTTTATGAGACGTTCTGTGCGTTCCCGTTCCGTTGGGCTGCAGGGGCATGGGGAGAAATGGAAGAAAAAATAAGTTTCAGAAGTCTTTTGGGCAGGCGGGGGCACTGTACACATTGGCTTCAAGACAAAAAGCCCCATTCCCTCCGACTGCCTCTGTGGGAGAGCTGCGAAGCCAAGATCGGCTCTGCTGAAAGCTCCTCCTTCCCCTGGTGAATCTAGAAACAACTGTTCAGAAATAGGGGTCTGAGTTTTGATTTTCCTCTTCCCTCCCTGTCCTTTCCCCTTGTGTGCCATGTCTTTTTTTAATTGTGAGCCTGCGGGTCGGGACCGTCTTGTTTTGACTGTATGTAAGTTACCCCGGGTGCCGTTTTGGCCAAAGAGCAGGGTAATAAAAACAAACAAGTTTAGTTCTCAAGCTGAGTGGGGAACCTTTTTCATCCCGGGGGCCGCACTCTGTTCTGGGTGACCTTCCGAGGGCCACCTGCCAGTGGTGGGTGGAGCCAGGGGCGACAAAAGTGGCTGGAGCAATTCATGCAGAAGTCTACAGGCATGAGTCCAGGCCCTTCTCTACCTGCTATCTGGACAGTGAAGGGTGTGGTGTGAAGAGTCCTGAGAGCCAGAGATGGAGACCTCGAGGGCCTCCCCTGGCCCCTGGACCTGAGGCCCCCAACCCCTTCTGAAGGACCTCCACAGCAAACCACACCAGACAGGTGTTTCGGCCTTCATCCATCCTCTTTTACAAGGATTTAATGGGCGAGATCAATGGCCACAGCTCTTTACAGCAAGGGTTCGGGGCAGGATGTGTGGCCCTGCAGACGCCAACTCTTATCAGCACCCCTGACCTTTGGCCATGCTGGCTGGGGCCGGTGCAAGCCGAAGCTTCCACCCCACCAACTCCTGCAATACAGCCTCAGCACAATACTGTGCGAGACTGGTCTGCCTCGGTATGTTTCTGACATTCTTTTCACTTATATATTGCATTTATACCCCATCTTTTCTCCAAGGAGCTTGAGGGGGTTCGCCCTCTCCTCATTTAACCCACCACAATAATCTTGTGAGGTAGGTTAGGCCGAGAGAGGCAGTGACTGGAAAGGTTGCACCCAGTGAGCTTCATGGCTGAGTGGAGGTTTGAACCCTGGTCTCTCCCAGGCCCTAGCCCATGGGTAGGCAAACTAAGGCCCGGGGGCTGGATCCGGCCCAATTGCCTTCTCAATCCGGCCCGCGGACGGTCTGGGAATCAGCGTGTTTTTACACGAGTAGAATGTGTCCTTTTATTTAAAATACATCTCTGGGTTATTTGTGGGGCATAGGAATTTGTTCATTTTCTTTTTCAAAATACAGTGGTACCTCGGGTTAAGTACTTATTTCGTTCTGGAGGTCCGTTCTTAACCTGAAATGGTTCTTAAGCTGAAGCACCACTTTAGCTAATGGGGCCTCCTGCTGGTGCCGCACGATTTCTGTTCGCATCCTGAAGCAAAGTTCTTAACCTGAGGTACTATTTCGGGGTTAGCAGAGTCTGTAACCTGAAGCGTATGTAACCTGAAGCACCACTGTATAGTCCAGCCCCCCACAAGGTCTGAGGGACAGTGGACTGCCCCCCTGCTGAAAAAGTTTGCTGAACCCTGCCCTAGCCCGACACTTTGACCGCTACACCACTGAATCTCAGGGCCAAGGACAGACAGGGAACCCCAGTGAGATGTACCAACCACCACAGCACACTCGGCCTCTCCATCAGAAGCCATCTTGCAGCCTGAAGAGGTCCTGGCCCAGCACAATTTTGCCAGCATATGCTACTGTAGCCTGGCCAGTAATTCTGCCCCTCCACCTTCCTTGGAAAGGTAACAGGCTCTACGCTTCCTTATATGGAACGCACCACGCAGCCAGCAGCACCCGCGGGTGCATTCCAGCAGCCTCTCTGGCCTTATCGCTGGCGGGTAAAAATAGCCAGGGCTTATCAGCAAGGACTGTAGCACTCTGGGGCTGGGAAGCTCATGAATAAACACCTCTCATCCATGTATATATGCCATCGTCCTGTATGTGAACACAGCCTCTGGCTGGATCAGACCAAAGCACATACACACATATCCCGGCTAGATGGATGTCTCTGAGACCACCAGCAGAGATACAAAGCAATGTGGCCACAGCTGAGTCTGAGAGCCAACAAAAGAATGAACCCAACAGTAATAAACAGTATTGTGGAGCGCACAGCTCCACAATAACATGGGGAAGGGCGGCTTTTAGTGTGGCAGCCCCTGCCCTGTGGAATAGTGCCCCCGTCGAGATACGACTGGGGGCACATGTACTTTCCAGAAGCAAGGGAATACATTTTTGTTCCCCCAATGGATAACTGGAACTTTGCCACAGACGTTCACTTTGTCAAGGATTTAATCTTGTTTCAAAAGTGCTTGCTGTTTTTGTGTTTTGAAACTACTTCTAATGATGTAGAAGTGATGAACGAATCACGATGATGAGGATGATTATAGCTGGCTGAGGGATAGGCCTTGCGAAACAAGCCCAGCTGACAGGCGAGACAGGCTGGCAGAGAAACCAGCATGCTCTCAAACCCGCTGACCTTTGACATCCGAGATGTATATTTTCCAAGACCCACCCTATCAATTGCATTGCAGGAAGTTGGGACTAGATGAGACTCAGGGTCCCTTCCAAGTCTACAATTCTATGATGGCTCTGCTCTGCCTCTGCAGTCAGAGGCAGCAATGCCTCTGAATGCCAGTTGCTTTCAGGAGGGGAGAACATTGCTCTCGTGTTCGAATCCTGCTTGTGGGTTTCCCACGGGCACCTGGCTGGCCACTGAGAGAGCAGGATGCTGGACTACTAGACTGACCACTGGCCTGATCCAGCAGGTCTGTTCTGACTTTCGTGACTGTTACTTGTTTTAATGTTGCACCTTGGAATGGCTGCAACCTGCCCCGGGACGTTAGGGTGGGAGGCAGGTAAGGAATCAAAACCGTCCCCAGCCCTACTCACACATCCGTGAAGAGGGCAGGTGAATCGGGTCGGTGGGACTGGACATCTTGCATGGCGTTCCATTCGTTGACGGAGGACTGGTCCGAGTTGATGTGGCTCTCATAGTAGCTGACCCACGTGAGGAAAAGGCTCCCCGGGTAGTAGTTGTTGATGCGAGCCACTTCGCAGGCCTTGTGGAGACTCTGCAGGGCAGACCTGGATGGAGCAGGTGGAGGAGGGAGAAAATAAAAGCAGAGGAAAGAAGTCAGGGAATCAGAAGCAGCCAGAGGACGGAGAGGGCCCACAGCTGAACCAGGGAGAAATGACACGCTTAACTGCTATTATTATTATTATTATTATTATTATTATTATTATTATTATTATTATTATTTTCAAAAGCAACTCTATCAACCCAAAGAAAAGACACATGATTACAAAGTAGGAAAAATAATAATTTGGAACTACTTTTCCTAATACAGTGGTACCTCTGGTTGCGAATGGGATCCGTTCCGGAGTCCGTTCGCAACATGAGCAGAATGCAACCCGCATCTGCGGGTCATGATTTGCCGCTTCTGTGCATGCGCGTGACGTCATTTTTATTGTCTGTGCATGTGTGAGCGGCAAAACCCGGAAGTAACTCTTTCCGGTACTTCCAGGTCGCCGTGGGACGCAACCTAAAAAGATTTAACTGTACATTCAATATAACTACAAATATTAAATAAATAAAATAAAATGGAGATTAATTTCTCTGTTGCTTTACAGAAATGTCTGGTCAATCATGTAGCCCATCAAAGGTACCTGGACTCCAAAGAGATGCAGCCAGGCTAGGTTATTGGTATAAATGAGTACTGTAGCTGCTTCTCTGCTGGGAGGTCCTTCTGACTGTGCTATATAATCAACAGTCAGACCATATGGTGCAAAACTTGCCTTTTGCTTTCCACTAAATAATCACACTTGGCTATTAGCATGCATCAACTTGTACACTTTTGAAAATTAGAAATAAAAAGTAAACGACGACAACACTTGGCTGTTAGTATTGGCTATTTCCCCCCCACCTTTTGAGGTAAGAGCACCTCTAAAGGAGACCTATAGGGGAGCTGAGCAAGAAGGGAGCCCCACGCTCAATACCTGGATTCTCCAGTTACACATACAACCCCACACCACACCCACCACTTTCCTCCTATTTCATAGAATGCAATCGCTTTATTATATATAAATAAAAATAAATGTAGCAAATGCTGCTTCGTTCTGCATTTAGCTGTGATTCCTGCATTGAAGGGGGCTGCTTACAACTCTGCAATTCTATGGTTCTATGAATCTCCTAGTAAGCTTCTGGTGGGGCGGGATGGGGGGGGGGCTTTCTTCTCCTCCCCCCCACAATTTTCCAAAGCCCAGTCTGACAGCCAGCCCAGAACACACGCTGCACACAAACAGGCCATGTCCAGTCTCACATGGTGCCAAATTCTTCCCTCGGCACGGAAGGCAAGGCTCTCAGTGGCCCTGTTCCTCCTCCAGGGTCCCAGGCAGCAAATGTTGGGAATGGCAAGCGAGGAGAATTGCTCTTTGTGCTCAAGTCCTGCATGTGGGTTTCCCAGAAGAGACATCTGGTTGGCCACTGAGAGAACGGGAGGCTGGGCCAGACGGGCCCCTTTGGCTCTCGTGATGTCCCCATGATGTCCCCATGTTTACGTCCCTTCCTGAGAGCTATTGAGCTCGGAAGGGAGCCACAATGGGTTGAAGCCCATCACAGGATGTGCTGTCATTTAAAAATGTCCCGAGACGCTTTCTAAGAAGGAGCCGCTCCACCTGTTTTGAGCTGGCGTCCTGACTCCCTGCCCGTGACCTGAAAGATCTAGGTTAAAAGCAAAGACATGGAGCTCTCCCACAAACACGTCGCAAGCTCAACGGGTGACACATTTCGAAAGAGCGAAAGCGATCCTGAGTCAGTGAATCCGCAAACTTGTTAGAAGAACCCTACTGAGAGCTGTCCTATAAAGGAGAAGGATTATCCAGCGGGCTTAGCAGGCAAAACCTGGACATATAAAGCTCTGCCTGGCTCTTCGGATGCCAAAGAGAATCCCTTATAAACATCACCCAGAGTTTAGGTCGCTCTGCTGAAAGGTCAGTTTCACTGGCAACTTCCTGACCTTGAACTGTTCCCCCATTCCACCTAGTCACTGCAATAACCAATACTTTACTTTTAGGAACTGGCACCTGTGTTGGCTTCTTCCTCTCTTCTGTCCTCCTCCCTTTTTCCTTGTATGTCGTGTCTTTTTAAAATACATTGTAACCCCGCAGAAAGGGGACTCTGGTTATAAATGCTTGTATTTAGGCTACTCTTTTGGACATTAGCGCTGTAAGCAAATATAAGGGCTCTAAAACCAACCAACCAACTCAGAGGTAACAGAGGGCTCCGTGGTAACCATAGAATTTTAGAGCTGGAAGGAACCCTATGGATCATCTAGCCCAGGGGGCAGCAAGGTTATACCTGCCTGGGCCGGTCAAGTCCTGTGGAGATCTCTCTGTGGGCTGGATCCCGCGTGTGCGATTTCCGGCGCCTGGGCATGCGCAGACGCGATTTCCAGCACCTGGGCATGCGCAGACGCGATTTCTGGCAGCTGGGCATGTGCAGACGTGATTTCCGGTGCCACGGAAGTGAGTCCCTGCACTGTGCTGGCTTAGCGCAGTGCATGGGGACTCGCCAAGCAGGCGGCTCAGTTGGGGGGGGGCGCTCATGGGCCGGTCAAACTGCCCCCATGGGCCGCTTGTGGCTCATGGCCCGCAGGTTGCCGACCCCTGATCAAGCCCAACCCCCTGCAATGCAGGAATATGCAGCTGTCCCGTACGGGGATCAAACTTGCAGCCTTGGCTATACTCGGCCAGATGGGCAGGGTATAAATAATAAATTATTATTATAACACAACATTGGTGGTATATTGAAGATAGCCCATGGTGATTGCATTCCATCATTCTGGAGAGCACCAGTTCTGACCTAAGCGCAAATGCAAAGCAGTGACATCAGTCTTGGAGTAGCCAAGCTTCTACATAATGCAGCTGAAAGATGAACACCCAAGAGAGGTCCAAGGATCGTTCCAGCCTCCAAGGGCTTCTCGCGAGCCTCCATTTCTGAGAGTACTTCTTCCTTCCTACTCCAAAAACCTTCTCTATAAACTGTGTGTAAAAAAATAAAGGAACACAAATTCTCTCACCACATGGCTTGCACAGACACAGGCTTAAAGATGTGCACCCGGTTGTCTGTCGAGACGCTGAAGCCCCTGGAAAGGAGGGAAATGGAGACAACACTCAGTCACAGAACACTTCAGCAAAGGCAGCAGTGAAAGAGGGCAGCCCCTGGACAACCTGGGGACCTCCAGATGTTGGCTGAGGCTGATGGGGAGTTGCAGCCAAAAACACCTGGAGGGGGCCAGATGTTGGTTCAGGCTGCCCTCCTGCCTCAAAAGGATGACAAGGGGGTCAGGGTTTACTGGAAGTTGCCTGATGGTTCAACACTTGGCCAAGAGCCTTCCGTAACACTTACTTGCATGTAGGTCACACTCATTAACGCTTCCTGCATTGCAAAGCGGGGCAGGGAGGGAGAGCGAAGAGGAGGGCCGGATGCCTTTTTGCGTGTTCATAGCAACACAAAAACCAGACAATCACAGGCTCTTACCCATCGCCATCCAGATGAATCAAGGCATCGCTCCAGAGTGGCAGGACCAGCCCCATTGTGCAAACACTGCTGTGGGAAACAAAAGAGAGGGGAGGACGGCAATTTAAACTCTGCAAGAGAATCCTTTACAAAAAGAAAAAGAAGGCCCGTGGGAGATGGACGTTTTAAAGCATTGGAACAGACTCCAGTATATATTGACAAGCTGGAAGGTGTGCAGAGGAGGGAGACCAAGATGATGAAGGGTCTGGAAACCAAGTCTGATGAGGAACGGTTGAGGGAGTCAGGGATGTTTAGCCTGGATGAGAGGAGTCTGAGAGGAGAGATATGATAGCCGTCTTCAAATATCTCAAGGGCTGTCACATGGAGGATGGAGCAAGCTTGTTTTCTCCTACTCTGGAGGGTAGGACTCGAAGCAATGGATTCAAGTTACAGGAAAGGAGATTCCTTCTAAACACCAGGAAGAACTTTCTGACTGCAAGAGCTGTCCCACAGTGGAACAGTCTCCCACAAGGGGTGGTGGACTCTCCTTCCTTGGAGGTTTCAAAGCAGAGGTTGGATGGCCACCCGTCATGTATGAACTTGTTGAGATTCCTGCTTTGCATGGGGATGGAATAGAGGACCGTTGGGGTCCCTTCCAAATCTACAATTCTAAGCTTCTATGAAAGGACCCAAGTTAGTTTTGGCCAATACTTTAAATGGGTCTACTCTGAATGGGACTAGCATTGGATACAACGGTGACCCCCTGGAGGATCACAACATTATTCATCGGTGCCTTTCCCCACAGCCAGGAACCTCCTGCAATGTCTTTGTCCGTGCAAGACACATTGACAAAGGACTCCCTGCTTTCATCCTGGTAGGCTCAGACTGTTTTATTGCTTTGTGATAAGCGCTCTCTCTGTGTGGAAGGTAGAGAATGAATGATGAACAGCCTATCAATTGCCCCTTGAGTAGCTTCTCTCAATTCCTTGCTGTCAGTTTCTGTTCCCACAAAAAGAATGAAGGGACGGGAGGAAGATTTAATTACTGGTCCTTTCTCCCTTCCCCACTTTTTCATGAGTTCATAGCTCTACGTGGGGCTACCTTTGAAGGTGACCCAGGCAGAGGGCCTTCTCGGTAGTGGTGCCCTCCCTCCCTTCAGATGTGTAGGAAATAAGCAGCTATCTTATCTTTAAAAGGCATCTGAAGGCAGCCTTGTTTAGGGAAGTTTTTAATATTTAATGCTGTATTGTTTTTAACACTTGATTGGGAGCCGCCCAGGGTGGCTGGGGAAACTCAGCCAGATAGGCGGGGTCGAAATAATAAATTATTATTATTATTATTATTATTATTATTATTATTATTATTATTATTATTATTATTATTATTAAATAACAATAATACCAGGCAAAACTTTTCTCTAACCTGGAGGAAACAGTAGGACTCAGACAGCGAGAGAGAGAGATAAATGCACAGACATTTTTCTTATTCTTTACATTATCGGTATTGTTTCCACTGTCAGTTTGGATGCAGGACACCTTGGGCAGTTTGTTGGAAAGGAGCCATGTAATTTTTTTAAAAATGGTTAACCAACAGAGAAGGTGTCACACACAGGCAGAGTCTGCTGACAACCCCACCCCCTCCACAAAAAAAGAACCCCCAGCCATCAGGGGAGGTTTTCTTAAAGGTAGAGGTGTGTGTGTAGGAAATGAGATTAACTCATGGAAAGAAGGGGGGGGTGAGGAGAAAAAGGGCACCTCTGAGCAGCTTCCCAAAGAGACTGGAGATATTTTTAGGGATCTCTTCCACCTCCCACTTCCACCAAAGCCCCCAGCAACAAGGCTAAATCGGGTTTGTAAATACTCAGTGGGTCAGAAGGGAGGGATATTCGGTGTCCGAGGAAGCAAGCAAGAGATACGTAAGCAGGGCTGGAAGGGATGGGGAAAACTTCTTCCACCCACCAACACCAAGACCAAACAGAAACGGACACTGGGCCGAACCACTTTATGCCCAAACTGGAACAGAACAGGGAACAGGGCCAGGGTTTTGCAGGGGTGCCAGACCAGGACCTGGGCGACGAGAGTTCAAATCCCTGCTCAGTCTGAAAGCTCAGTGGGGTGACCTTAGCTCAGTGGGGTGACCTTATGTATGCAACAACAGCAGCAAGAATTCTCATCGCAAAACACTGGAAGACTCAGGATTTACCCACACTGGAAGAATGGCAGACACAACTGATAGACTACATGGAACTGGCTGAAATGACTGGCAGAATTCGGGACCTGGGAGAAGAGACGGTGGAAGAGGACTGGAAAAAATTTAAAGACTATTTACAAAAACACTATAAACTGCAAGAATGTTAGGAGAATGCACGATTGAAAGCAACATGGCAGCAGTAAATTTTGTTGTAAAATATATGAGAATAAGTGAGGTTTAAAGAAAGTGATGAAATTTGAAGTAATATTATGTTTAAATCAAGCAATTAAAATTTTATGTTAAAGTTATTTTAAACTCGGGACATAATATTTGAGATCTATAGAATAAGAACTGAAATAAGGTAATAAATTGCTGTCTATAATTATGACCAAGAACGCAGGGAAGGGCAATGTGAGGAAGTCCAAAGATTAAGAAATTATAACTTATGAACAACTGTACTCTATATGTACTTTTCTTTTACTCTTTGTTTGTTTTGTTTCTTAATTCTGTTATGATCTTTTCTGTGGCTGTGGTGATGGTGTTTCATGTTTTTCTGGTGGTTTTTATGTTGTTTGGAAAATTGCAATAAATATATATTTTTTAAAAAACAATCTTTCCCTCTCAGCCTAACTACCCCACGGGGTTGATGTGGGGATAAAACCAGGTACACCATTCTTGAGCTCCTTGGAGGAAAGATGGGCTACTCATTCATTCATCCTTTTGTTTGTATGCTGCTTTTCCACACACGCACACAAAATCGAGCTCAGAGTGGTTTTCAACAAAGAAAACAGGGTTGCATGTGTAATAAATGTTATCCTTCAATGATATTTCTGAAAAAAATACAACCAGAATGAAGTACAGTGGTACCTCTGGTTAAGAACTTAATTCGTTCCGGAGGTCTCTACTTAACCTGAAACTGTTATTATCCTGAAGCACCACTTTAGCTAATGGGGCCTCCTGCTGCCGCACGATTTCTGTTCTCATTCTGAAGCAAAGTTCTTAACCCGAGATACTATTTCTGGGTTAGCGGAGTCTGTAACCTGAAGCGTATGTAACCCAAGGTACCGCTGTAATTTTCACTCGAGCTCATTCGAAATCTCACCTGCTTTGAGATTTGTGCTGCACCAACAGCCTTGAGGACTAGAAATTTGTGCTCTGTGGCAACACCACTTTTGTTGCTGTTGTGGGAAGCCTCCAGCACTCACACTGAGGACCTGATTGGTGATGCTCCCTCTTAGGCGCCCTTGTTTTCTAGACAACAACCTAGACAACATGGATTCTTTGCTGAGACTCCTGTGGTGCAGGGGGTTGGACTAGATGACCCTTGGAGTCCCTTCCAACCCTACAATTCTGTGATCCTATGAATGCTTCAACCCGTCCTTCAGAGGGAAACAGCTCCAAACCCCCCCAATGATCTGACAGCCCTCTTGGAGAACTTGCAAAAAAAATAAGATAACAATTGCACATCTTGGTCAGCTCTCTCACTCCGATTCACCACATACCTGTCGTTGCAAGAGAAGTCCATTCCCAGAACGATGCTTTCCTCGGTGTCCTGCCGACCATTAGTTGAGACCACCACCATGTATCGAGTCCGGTTCTGGTAGGTGCTTTCCAATCTCACAGCCTGGGAAAAGAAGGGGAAAAGCTTTTCAGTTGTTTGTAGCGCCCACTCTCCATATTCTACACTAGGGAGGGGTGTCAATTGAGCTCCCTGCTGTCTACACTGGCTGGCAGCAGCTCTCCAGGGTTCCAGGCAGGGAGTTTTCTCCCAGTCCCACCTGGAGATTTCATTGGGGATTGGACCCAGGACCTCCTGCCTGCAATGAAGGTGGCTCTGCCATAGAGCAATGGCGCTCCCTGCACCTCTGCCAGCCTGAGAGAGGGGAGCCGCATCTGCCACTGGTCTCCCAGTACGAGCCAAAGCCCACGGGAAAAGGGCTTGGAAGGTCAGCAAGAAGCATTTGGCAGGAAAAGGGTGCCACCTTAAAAGAAAACAGTGACTCAGTGGGCAGCTATTCTGCAGCAACATTAACTCAAGCCCAGGGAGCCAAGAGCACACAGAACCCAGCAAATCCCCTTTTGTCTGCAAAACGGTTGCCACCTGAAAAACAGGGCATCTTTAACTGCTGGTGCCTGTGGAGGAACCAAGGTCTGTGCCAGCGCAGAAAACCCCTTGAGATACGATTAAGACTGCATCAAATCCGTGGCCTTTCAAACCTCACTCTGCAGCCAGGAGGCTTGCTTTCTCTTCTTAAAAAGAAACAATGAAAACAAACCCAAAACCTGAGATTATCTCGGGATGTTCAATGTGGCATCCCAAACTCATCTCCCTACTGCTCTGCAACACAGGTGGGATGCTGAAAACCCCAGACTGCTGCAATTACAAGAAGTCTTTTTGAGCTGCTGGATAAAGGGAATAGCTTCAACCGGCGTGTGTGTGTGTGTGTGTGTGTGTGTGTGTGTGTGTGTGTACCTGCTCCGAACCTCTGGACGTGCCCTGGAGAATCCCTCCATCCTTCAAGAAAACTTCAACTTCCCCCATGATCAGAGAGGAAAACTTTGGCTTCATGTACTTCATTGCAGTGGGTTGGGCTGGATGACCCTTGGAGTTCCCCCTTCAACCTCTACAATTCTGCGATAGGAAATAAGCCCGCCTATGAACAACAGGCGACGGGCGCTTGGCCGTACGGACCAAGAATAGCCGGAGAGGTTCAGCTCCAGACTGCGGAGGAGCTGAGTCAGCACAAGGAAGACTATATATGCCAATTCCTCCCCCCTGCCGGCCCCGGTCTGGTTCCCCATCCTGATGCCAAGTCGGCAAGATACGTATGGGCGCTGACACGGCATGCCAGGAAGCCAGCGTCACGCAGCGCAAGTCGCTTACAAGAAGCCAAGAGGAACTTGCCTTGTGTGGCCTGAAGATGCCCCCGGGCAGGGGTGGGGCAGGCCCCTGGCATTTGGCGCATCCTTTTTCTTTTTACAGCCTCCTAGCTCAACTCCCGGGACATTTGCATTCGACTTGATGTTTTCTGACCTCACCGACTGCAAGAGGAACCATGGCATTGCCGCAGAAGGGACGTCTTGATTATGCAAACTGGCCCATCTAGGGTGTGTGGATTTTATTTTGCCCAGAGCAGCCCAACCACAGAAAGAACCACTTCTGCTAAATAGTCGTGGTTCTTCTCTAAGAATTTCCTGAAGGGGAGGGCCCTGGCGGGGGGCCTGAAACCTTGGATGGGCTCCTCCAAGGCAGGCTCGAGGCTACAGGAAGTGGCACTCCGGCACCGGTGTAAACTGTGCAAGTTAAACTCCCTGCCTGAACAAATCCCGCCCCAGAGACCCCGCGAGAGTCTTATGTGGCTTAGCTTCCAAGTGCGGAGAGCTAGAAACCGTGGTTTTCTCCAGGAAGGCAGGGGAAATCTGCCCCCAACACCCGGTGGCTTTTCCCTACAGATCTGTGGGACAAAACAGAGCACCAGCTTCAGTTACAAATGAGTACGTGGTTTTATTGTAAGACACTCGTACTTCCTTTAACTTGCCAGCGGGTACAACTGTCCCACAAGGGTCAAAACGGAACATGCATGTCCAACAGCAGTGTAACTTGGGAAACTGGGTGCCAAATAGGAGAAGGGATGACCCTGCAAATCCTGCTTGCTGGGGGCTTTTTCAAAGGAACCCATCTGGTCACTGGTGGCACAGAAAACCAGAAGGGGCAGAAATATTTTAGTTAAGTAGCAGGTGCCAGCCTTAAGAACATGAGAAGCGTCTGTAGGATGAGGCCCATGGCCTATCTATCTCAGTATCCTGTTCTCACAGTAGCCCCAGTGGGAAACCCGCAAGCCAGACCTGAGAGCAAGAGCAAGTCTTCCCTCCCGCGGTTTCCAGTACTTTTTATTCAGAAGATTGCTGCCTCCAAACAGGCAGGCAGAGCACAGTCACCCTGACTAGTAGCCATTGATAGCCCTCTTCCCCACTGGCCTTTTTTCAGCCAGTGGGCACACGAGGGCACGCCCTAATAATAAAAAACAGTAAAGGACCCCTGGATGGCTAAGTCCTGTCAAAGGCAACTATGGGGTTGTGGTGCTCATCTCGCTTTCAGGCCAAAGGAGCCGGTGTTTGTCCACAGACAGTTTTCTGGGTCATGTGGCCAGCAGGACTAAACTGCTTCTGGTGCAAAGGGACACTGTGACGGAAACCAGAGCACACGGAAACGCTGTTTACCTTCCCACCGCAGCAGTATTTATTTATCTACTTGCGCTGGTGTGCTTTCGAACTGCTAGGTTGGCAGGAGCTGCGACAGAGCAATGGGAGCTCATACCATCGTGGGGATTCGAACCGCTGACCTTCTGATCGGCAAGCCCAAGAGGCTCAGTGGTTTAGACCACAGTGCCACCCGCATCCCCATGGAATAATAGCTGCCACCCATAAAAGAGCAAAAAAGAGAGACACAGGACCACAAATTGGAGTGGGCCTGCCCTCCCCTCCTTGATGGGGACATTTACACCACTCCTCTACTCAGAAGGGAAGGGAGAGCAGGCATCCAGTCCTGGCTCTCAATGAAATACAGTGGTGCCCCGCAAGACGAAATTAATTCGTTCCGCAATTTTTGTCGTCTAGCGAATTTTTCGTCTTGCGAATCACGAAATCCCATAGGAATGCATTGAAAATCAATTAATGCGTTCCTATGGTCAAAAAAAGTCCAAACAAAGCCAAATTTGGTACAACAACAGTTTATTAACTGCTCTTTAAAGTCACACATACTGTAAAGAGCAGTTCAAAAATTGAAGGGAAAATAAATTAACTTTATAAACAAAACATGTCTTTGTTTTTAGACAAAGGAAACAAAGTCGCGAGACGTTTTCGTCTTGCGAAGCAAGCCCATAGGGAAATTCGTCTTGCGAGGCAAATCGAAAACGGAAAAACCTTTCGTCTAGCGAGTTTTTTGTCTTGCGAGGCATTCGTCTTGCGAGGTACCACTGTATGGGCATGTCTTAGGGGTGGGGTGTATGTTCAATGTGGGAGAAGCTGAGCCACTCGTGCAAACAGGAACTGAGCAGTAAGAGCAAAAAGCCCCTCTTGTGCATTGGGTTTTTTTTTTAAAGAAGGGGGTAGTTACTGAGACCTTTGGCAGGTATGTTAGACAGTATGGATGGCCAGGCAGTCACCCACGGGCACCACGTTGGCAACCCCCTGGTTTCAAGTGATCCGGCAGGGCTTTATACAGTGCAAGGCATGTCCTGCTATGAAGCCAGCAGATGCTAAAATGGGAAACGCAGTTTCTTTCCCCTTAACTCTCTATATGGACTCCAGCTTCCTGCTGGCTCTCCAGCGGCCTGTCTGCCATCAAGTGGATTAGCGTAATCTAATTTGCTTTGCTAAGCCAATCTGGGCAGCAATAATTAGCAGGGTGGTTTTGACATAAGATCACCGCTAAACAGAGCCCGGAGAGGCCAAAGGGGACGGCCTGCCCTCGAGCTGCCGACATGGGATTTGCTGAGCAAATTTCTAGGACTGGCAGGAGGAGGAGTCATTCCCCTCCCTGCTCGCTGTCGGGTGTCCTTCAAAGAGGCGGCTTTGTACCCGGGGTCCTCCAGTCCAGGAGGTTTAAAAATGCTGCTTGTACCAATCACAAGACTGGCCCACCAGGTTCTGCTGCTTAGGTATGTTTTGCAAACCTATGCAGCAAAACTTCTGAAATTTGTCTGAGCATATGCATATCCCCATGGGGCTTAAGATACAGCGTACTCAACCCCTCCCATGGTTTAAAAAACAAATGAACTAATTTAACTGGCCTGGTCAAAGCTATTGATTGGTTGGCTGCCATGTGCAAGTCTCACGCAAATAGCAGAACAGCAGATTCTGCTCTGCCAACCCAAGAACCGCCTTCAAATTAAAGTGAAGGCTCCAATGGTTTGGGGGCATTTTTACCCCTTACTATGAAATGGTATCTCCCACCCCTTGTGAAGATGGCCATCTGTCAGGGGTTCTTTGGCCAGGATTCCTGCATTGCAGGGGGTTGGGCTAGATGACCCTGGGGGGGGGGGTCCGTTCCAGCTCTCTGTTCTATGATACAAAATCCATTCTGCATATTCTGGCTGAGAATTCCAAGACCTGGGGAAAGGCCTTTTCCGTTCCTGATATCCAAATTTGAACCCAGGACCTCTTTCATGGGAAGCAGGTGCTCTCAGAGATGTTAGCCAAGAAGTCCACACTTTGCTTTAATGATTCCTGCCCAGCAAGCAGTCTTTCTATAGGCATACACCTCCTGATGCACTGAGACGACTCAAAACAGCACTACAGGTTTCTGGAGACCCAGATCTCCACTACTGTGCCCTGAAAGGCCACCAAAAACTACTCTTCAGGAAAAGCAAACAGGGCAGATTCAACATATAGGAACCACTCTCTCAATCCTCTTCCCTCCCCAACCCTACTCAAGTTTGGGAACCGAGTGTAAATATAGCAACTTCCTACTGTTATCTGCCCGTTAACCGGGGCTATTTCTAAACTGGAAAGCTGGCTTGGACCACAGAGTTCAGCGTCATTTCTAGGCTCTGACCAACGTCAGCACTTTTTCCATAATCCAGGAAAGGACAAACGTTTCCTCCGAAAGGGCCTCATCCCTGGATTTCGGAAGGGCTGCACAGATCAAAGGGCATGCTTAGGGGAAAATCAATAAATCCCAACTCCTGCCAAGGAAAGCTGAGTTCTGAAGCTCATCTAAACGTGCCTGCTCTGTATATTTATTATCTATATAAAAGCACTTCTAAACTGCTTAGCTTTTTGTTTTTTAATCTCTTTAGTGGCAGACAAAAACAACATGTTAAAAAGCACCATTACATAAACAGGAATCCAGGAACAACAAGGTCAATTCTTATGGGCTGGGGGAAAAAGGAAAATCTCTTTAAATGACATTTGAAGCATCTGGTGGGTAAGGCATCACATATGACCATTTTGGGGTCACTGCCCTGTGATGTTTGCAGGGCGTGGTACCACGAATAAAACTTCTCTCCCATGATTCTAGGTGATCCCACAAGTCTACAGGGAGCAGACAGGAGGGAGGGTCTTTTCAGGCAACCCAGTCCTGAGTTGTTAATGGCCTTGAGCATGGCAGCCCAGGAAGTGATGCTCTCTTATGGCACAAACAGAAATGAATTCTGCCTCTGGCTGTTGCAGGTGGCAGGAGAAGAAGTCCCACCTCCCAGACACTGCATGAAGTACTTTATTCTATCTATCCTGAATCTTCCAGCACTCAGCTTCACTCAATGTCCATGAATTCTAGAATTACAGTGGTACCTCGGGTTAAGTACTTAATTCGTTCCAGAGGTCTGTACTTAGCCTGAAACTGTACTTAACCTGAAGCACCACTTTAGCTAATGGGGCCTCCTGCTGCTGCCGCGCCGCCAGAGCACGATTTCTGTTCTTATCCTGAAGCAAAGTTCTTAACCCAAGATACTATTTCTGGGTTAGTGGAGTCTGTAACCTGAAGCTTATGTAACCTGAAGCGGCTGTAACCCGAGGTACCACTGTACAAGAAAAGGAGGAAAAGCTTTTCTCTACCCATTTTCTTCTATCGCTTTTATACATGGAGGTAATTAAATTTGACCAGGAGGCAACACCGTCTTCTCAAAGCCAGTCCTTAACACTCTTTAATAAAACAAAACAAATAATCATCGCAAATCAAGTCAGTTCTTTGGGCATCCAAGGAAAGAAGACCTTCCTTTGCCCAGGGACTGGCCACTCAAAAGTTTCCCGCTACCCCTACAGCTCCGAGTATCGACTGACACCCGCCCAGCGCAAACAGGAGCGGATGATCAAAGAGTGACCCCGACATGACTTTGGCGCTCCCAACTTGGTACTGCACAAAGTGGCCCCATTGTCTCCGTCTGCGACCCCTCGTTCTCCTTGCTTGAAAGCCCAATTTATCAAAAATAACCCAAGAAAGCTACCCACGGAAAATGTACAAAGCCGCCAGTGATAGCGCAGAACAATTGATTTGCTGATCGGTTGGGAGCCGGCGGCGGTGCGGAGCACACCCCAACCACCCGATGAGCACTAACTACCAGTAGAGGTTTGCCAAGAGACTGGGTGGGATGGGGGGAAGATGGGGTCATGACTTGCTCCTTAAGAAGTGGCTGCTGGATCCAGCCCAAGGCCCACCTAGACCAGCATCCTGTTCTCCCAGTGGCCAACCAGATGCCCCAATGGGAAACCAGCAAGCAGGATCCGGGCCCAAGAGCAACTCTCCCCTCCTGGGGTCTCCAGCAACTGGGATTCAGAAACATCGCTACCTCCAACCGTGAAGGAAGAGCTGAGCCCTCCTGGTTAGGAGCCATCAGTAGCCCTCTCCTCTTCCATGAATTTGCCTATTTCTCTTTTAAAGACATCTGGGCTGGTGGCCATCGCTGCCTCCCGTGCAAACAGGTTCCATAGTTCAACTCTGCGCTGCTCGTGGGAATATGAACTTGTTCTAGGATTTGGCAAACAATCAGAAGAACATGGGAAGAGCCCTGCATCTGGATCAGGCCACAGGGCGGTCCGCCTTGTCCAGTCTCCTGTCTCCAGCACCAAGGGCCTTCTGGAGGTTCCCTCGTTGCGAGAAGTGAGGTTACAGGGAACCAGGCAGAGGGCCTTCTTGGTAGTGACACCCGCCCTGTGGAACGCCCTCCCTTCAGATGTAAAGGAAATAAGCAGCTATCTTATTTTTAAAAGATATCTGAAGGCAGCCCTGTTTAGGGAAGTTTTTAATATTTAATGCTGTATTGTTTTTAACACTCGATTGGGAGCCGCCCAGAGTAGCTGGGGAAATTCAGCCAGATGGGCAGGGTATAAATAATAAATCTATTATTATTATTATTATTATTATTATTATTATTATTATTATTATTATTATTATTATTTACAGTGGTGACTTAGATGCCCCAAAGGGAAGCCCGCAAGCAGGACTTGAGCCTTGCAGGAGCAGCTCTCTCCCCTCTTGAGAGCCCCCTCAACTGGTTCTCAGAGGCCCCAAACGCTGTAGGGAGAACATAGTCACGATGGCGAGCAGCCACTGGTGCCTGCACCTGCCCTAAATTTGTCTAATCCTCTTAAAAGTGCATAGGAAGCTGTGTATGAACAACATGGGTTCATCTAGCCCAAGCAGCATCTCCTCTGACCGACTGCAGCCCTCCACAGCCTCTCAGGCCAGGGAGGAGTCTGCCCCACCCCCTGATTCAGAGATCCTTCCAACCACAGATGCCAGGAATCCAACCTAGGGTCTTCTGTATGCAAATGCCTACTCTGCCAGGAAGATGTAGGTTGGCGGCTTCCAACTCTCCGTGGTTATTTATGTATTTATTTGCATTAATTTGTTCTGATTTTGTTCACGCTAAAGGGCCAGGAGGGGCACTGGCTGCCCTCCCCTGCTTTGAATGCCAGGGCCTTCTGTTCATTTACCGCTCCCAGAGTTTCAGGAGAAGATGCCTGCCTGTTTGCTGAGTTCAACCATGAAGCTTTAAGAACAGGGATTCCCAAGGTTCTGAATTCTGAGCTCCACACCTCTCAAAGGAGGTGTGTATCAGCACTGTGTATCAAGTTCCCAAGTGAGAGCCGTAAGAGAGGGGAGGCACACAGAGAGGAGGAATGAGACGCCAAGGGCACTTTACTACAGCAAGGCACCCTAAGGCGTCAGCCACAGAGCAAGGAAAGGACATGTGTGCGAGACTTACCAGCCTGATGTTGTCCTCTGGACGGAGCAGCATGAACATTGCTTGGAGGTGTTGCTGGAGGTCACCTGGGATGGAGAAGGAAGAATCAAGGTGCAGAGCCTGTTTGGTACAGCGCTTAGAGTGTCAGCCTAAGACCAGGCTCAAATCCCCACTTGGCCATGAAACTCTCACTGGGTGGTCTTGGGCCAGCGACTACCTCTCAGCTTAACCTACTTCACAGGGTTGTTGTGGGGGTTAAATGAGGAGTGGGGGAAGAACTATGTATACACTGCCTTGAGCTCCTTGGATAAAAAGGTGGGATATGAGAGCATTAAATCAAATGAACAAAACACAAATCTCTCCTCTAAACCCCAAACATTTACATGTTCAGGCTTCAAGGCCCATGGAGAAGGGGTCCAGCAAATATCAGCTTTGCTTACAAGGCCTTGCTACCACCTCCTCCTCCTGAACCCTGGTCCTCTGGCACGTGCAGATGACAATGCAGAGAACTGCAGGATGGGGAAGGCAGCAAGATTCTTCCGCCTCCCCATCTTCAAACCGCAAAGGAAAGAGAGATTCTTTTCGGAGGCTGCCAGGATTCCTCCTCACCACAAAGCCAGCCCCACACAACCCTGCCGCTGCGGCCACATCCCTGGGTGAGTGGAATTCTGGATCATGGACAGTTTGCTGGGGCCGGCCCATCCATTAGGCAAACGGATATAATTGCCTCAGGTGGCGGCTGCCGCAAATGCTCACAGAGGCACCACCACAGTTCAGGAAGACTTTCCAGGCTGGGAACAGCATCCAAGGAAGGTGCAGAGCAGGGTATGAACGGGGAGAGTCCTGGGGGAGGCACCAGGGGCCATATTTCAAAGAATCATGGAATTACAGAGTTGGAAGGGACCACGAGGGTCATCTAGTCCAACCCCCTGCCATGCAGGAATCTTTTTGCTCAACACGGGGCTCAAACACACAACCCTGAGATTAAGAGTCTCCTGCTCTAACGACTGAACAATTTTACAGACAAACCTGCCCCACTGGCTCTAAGGCTCCCCTCGCCCCGCATTATAGAAAGGTGTTGTAGGCTCATAATGTTTTGCAACAGTAAAACGAAATGTTAACACATGACCTTTTCTGGGTTGGGGAAACAGTCTTAAAGGAAGAAACGCCGCCGATTTAGTAAACAGTTCCAAAACAGGCTATCATCTGAAAAAGCCTGTTTACTTGAGCTGTACGCAGAACGTTCACAATGATTATACTGTATAATTACAGAAAGTAAAATAATGAGTTTTAATTTTATTTCAGGATTACTTGGGTATGGTTTGTTTGTGGGTAAAGCATAATTTCAGGGTGTTAATTATAGTAGAAGGTTAGACTTTACAAGAGATAAGTATATTGCTGGATCTTACTTTTTGACAATGTGGAGGGGAAAACGACACCACTTATTACTGAAGGAGTGGTACTGAATTATTCCTTTGTATGCTTGTGGGATGTATATAAAATCTGAAAATACAAGTGCTTAGAGAAAGCCTTTCCCTAACCTGGTGCCCTCCCGCTCTTTTGGACTACAACTCCCATCAGCCACTTGGCTGATGGGAACTCTAACCCCAAACAGCTGGAGCACATCAGGCTGGGGGAGGCCGGCCTGAGGCCATTTTCCTGGGCAGCCCAAAATAGGCAAAAAACGCAGGGAGAGACCTGAGTCTTTTTGATTCCGGGATGGGAGGATCGTACTAGGGGGGAGGGTGTTACCTGCATGCTTGTTGCGCCGGTGGCTGATCCTGGGGGTCGAGGATCCATTTCCACGCGGGAGGAAGAGGGCGGCACCTTTTACCGTGAGAAAACTTTCACTGATGCTGCAAGAGAGAAAAAGAGAGAGAGAGAATTAGCTAAAAGGGGAACAAAACCTCATATATATATAGTCCGTTGGGGGAATAGAATAACAGAACTATTGTCATCAAAGTGGGGGAAGAACAGGGCATGAAATCAGCCTCCCTCCTTTTTTTGTCACTCTGGGGGGCTTGGGGCAGAGTGGCTGTGGGGCTCACGTGTGCCCCCCCCAATCTCCATCACCAGTTCCCTCCCTACACACACACAGTCATCACAGTGCTGCAATCACCCTGAAAAGGCAGTGCTGTGCAGTGCTCAAAGTAGCAGGTCCACAGAGACCTGGGTCCAACCCCCACCCTGGGTGGACCTTGCACCAGTCGCTCTCTTTGGGTCTCCCCTGCCTCGCAGGGTCGTTGCGAGGTTTTATTAAAAGGCAGAGGGGCGGGGACATATGCAGCCTTGAGCACCCGGGGAGGAAAGGTAGGGTTGCAAATGTTCTTGCTATTTACGAGGTCCCCCCACAACAGAATAATAATATTTTTTTTAAAAAAATTATACCCTGCCATCCCTGGGCTCAGGGCGGCTAACACCAATAAAATCACAATAAAAACATAATAGGGGGGAATAAAACCCCCCATGTAATTTTAAATGCAGCCTCATTTTAATAGTAGCCGATAAATCAAGACCATAAGGGGAAGGAAACATAAGGGTCAGACTGAGTCCAAACCAAAGGCCAGGCGGAACAGTTCTGTCTTGCAGACCCTGCGGAAAGATGTCAAGTCCCGCAGGGCCCTAGTCTCTTGGGACAGAGCATTTCACCATGTCGGGGCCAGTACTGAAAAGGCCCTGGCCCTAGTTGAAACCAATCTAACCTCCTTGAGGCTCAGGACCTCCAAAGTGTTGTTATTTGTGGACCTTAAGGTCCTCCGCAGGGCATACCAGGAGAGGCGGCCCCATATGCTGAAAAGTGGCCTCACCGTATGCGGGGTCAGACCATGGTGAGGTTTGAGCGCATGAAGGGGACACAGGGTTGGCTCGGGGTGGAGAGGAAGGACCACAATGAGACTCTCTTGCACATACTGTATTTTTTGCTCTATAGGACACACCGGACTACAAGACGCACCTAGTTTTAGAGGGGGAGAACAAGGGGGGGGAAATATCTCCCTCTCTGCGCAGGGGAATCCTGCTCTTGCAGTGCCCAAATGGGAAGCAGGCCAGCAGCAGTAACTCTTGCCACCGAGGGTCCTCAGTAAATGCCATTCAGAGGCCACGTGCCAGTGATGGGGATTTTGATGCCCAGGCAGCTCTGCAAATGTTCTGAAGTAGCAGCAGCAGCAGCAGCAGCCTGCCTTTCGGAAATGGTTCTTTAAAACAAACAAACACACACACACACACACACACACACACACACACACACACAAACACGCAAAACAAAAGCCACCCAGACATTTAAGGTGGCTGGTTTCTCAAATGCCCTATTTTTATTTGAAAAGACATCTGCAATCCGTTGAGAAATCCATCACAGCTGCCCTGCCTGTGGTTAGAAGTCTCACTCTTCCGCAGAAGCCGGGGCCCACGCTCTCTCTCTCTCTCTCTCTCTCTCGCACACACAAAGTTGTTGCTGTTTTGCTTTGTGTTGTGTTTTTTTTATTTAAAAAAGGGGTCAATCAGAAACCACGGTGCTAAGCGATCCAGACTCACCCCGGCGCTGCCAAAAGGTCTCCCATGCTTTAAAAAGAGAGAGAGAGAAAAAACTCAACTCGGCCAACATTTAAACGCTCCCAAGAGAGAGACCAGGAACCTCTCCTCCTGCCTCCCCCCCTTTTCCTTCTCATGTTTAATGAACCGGGCAAGTCGATTTGGCATCTTCAGTGGGGTTTATTTAAAGAAAGGGAAGTTTAATTAAAGCGCCCAGCCTGCTGCAAAAAGAAACCTATAAAATTTATTTATTTTTATTCTGAGAGGAGGGGAATTAGATAAAGAGCAGGCCAACTTTGCAAACGCTTCCTGGACAAATGCCTGGAAGGAAAGGCTCTTTGTTTTGTTTTTGCATTACTGCAATCTGTTGGGAGCTGCCCAGAAAATCATCTGATGGAAAAGTGCAGCGGAGCAGCTCCAGAAGAAATACTTTTAGGACCCTTAGGAAGTTCAGGAACAGGAAACACACAGCTTCAAAAGTACGTGAGGTGAATTTTTTTATTAATAGGAATTATAGGGACTGAGAGACAGAAATGTGTTACTAGCAATGGCATGGCAGTGCCATTTAGTAGCCACTGATAGACCCTTTCCCTAATCAACCTTTCAAAGCTAATGATCACCACCACATCTTGTGGAAGTGAGTCCCAACGGCTAATGACTCTTTGCATCTTTCTAAACTAGGGGTGGGGGTGGCCAAATCTAGCTTCTGGTCAGCCACAGGGAACTGCACTAGATGTTCCCCCTCTGGCCTGATCCAGGAGTCAGGCTCACTTCTGATCTTCTTATGCACCCTTTAAGCAACTTGTAAGAAAAACACAGGACCAGTAACATGTCAAAAGCAGAGGCCGGCTAACAACGGTGCCACGGGCCATGAATCACCTTTCATTATTGTGGCTGAATCATGAACATTTATGACCTTATCTAAGCATTCTGCTTCCCACGTCACGGAATAAACACTGCCCCACCCCACCCCGGATGTTATCGAGCCACGGCTTCTCAAAAGCTCTGGGCACGAAGCCCACAATCCGGCGCACCTGAACCCCATCTCCAGGTGAGGAGCTCTTGAGTTCCAGCGAGGAATCTTGCCTAGCATAACTTATAGAGAGACAGAGAAGAGAGGGCCAAACCAAGTGGGATTTCTTTCAGGGTGATCCACATCAGCTTCTAAACTGGCCTTTCTCAATCTGCCCCATTCTGGATGTTTAGGACTACAGTTCCCATCAGCCCCCCTGCTTTAAACAGGTAACAATTTTGCAGTGCTGGTAAGAGGTGGATCCCCAGACCAGAGTTTTTTGGGCTCTGCTCCCAGGTGGCATGCACAGCAGCTGGTCCACCTGTTGGCTCCCTACCCTAATTTGATGCTTCTCTTCTTCAAAATCTGCATCTTCTGCAAAGCTCAGAGTCTCATCTCCAGCCCCAAGTTTTTGTTCACATTTGCTCCAGACCTCTCTCCTTCCTTCCTCCCTCTCTCACCTTCTGTGCAGCCAAAAGTTAGACTGGGAGTTCCTTGGGGCAGAGGCCTCCTTTTGCTGCTGCTCTGCAATGCATCTCAATGCAACACACACACACACACACACACACACACACACACACACAATTTATCCCTTCCAGATCTCCTTGCCAACTTCAGAACTGGGTGGTTTCTTATCAGAAAACGTTCAAAAGGCTAACCAGTACACAGTCTCTAAAGAAAGCCCTATTGGAGAGGCTAAGTTTTGCTCTTAAGAATGTGGAAAAACAGATTATTCGTGCATAACCAGAGGCGGGAGGTGAGAAGACCCGAGAAGGTCAAATGAAGACAAACAGAATGAACAGAAAAGCAGCAATTGTCTTCAATACAAAAACAGGAACCCAAAACGGGAGGGACAAGGAAGGAGACCCAAAGCACATTATTATGGGGCAGAGTTGCAGAAATACAACCCAGCCTCGTAGCTCGCCTGGAGACAGGTGAAGCAGAACGCACACCTTTGCATCGGCTATGCAAATCTGAGCACGCCACGTATCAGCTTCAGAGATAAGCCCCAGGTGAACACTGGCACAGATTGCTTATTGCTCAAAAGGAAAGTTTGCACAGGAGGCATGTATATGAACGGCTGCAAATCCACAAAAACAGGATGTTGCACTGGTTGGAGGACTCGTCCCGCCCTTCACACCACAGGCTCTCTTTTTTGCACTTTCACCAAGTTTCTAGCCCTGATGATGTGCTTAGAAAGCTTGCAAGCTCTCCCTGTCTTCTTTTCAGCGCAGTTCAAAGACCTTCCTCTTTCAAGTAGCCGTTTAAGTAGTAACCTTTATCCCAGCCTGCATCTCTCATGGGAACTACTTTGCACACGTTTCTAAACTTTTGTTTCTAAACGTCTGTGCTGGTTTTATATAGATGGAATTGTTTTTAAATATGAAACTTTTTTTAAAAAAAGTTTACATGCTTTTCTTGTTTCGTGGTGGTTTTAGAACTGCGTTTCTGCAACCCGCCCTGGGATCTGATGGTAAAAAAGCAGCTAAGAAGTTGAATGAATAAATGAAATATAAAGCCTGGTGAAATCCAAAAAGGTGAGAGGGGTGCCTCTGTGTGTGTGTGTGTGTGTGTGTGTGTGTGTGTGTGTGTGTATGTGTATGTATGTATACACACGTGGGATGCGGGTGGCGCTGTGGGTAAAAGCCTCAGCGCCTAGGGCTTGCCGATCGAAAGGTCGGCGGTTCGAATCCCCACGGCAGGCTGCGCTCCCGTTGCTCGGTCCCAGCGCCTGCCAACCTAGCAGTTCGAAAGCACCCCCGGGTGCAAGTAGATAAATAGGGACCGCTTACTGGCGGGAAGGTAAGCAGCGTTTCCGTGTGCTGTGCTGGCTCGCCAGATGCAGCTTTGTCACGCTGGCCACGTGACCCGGAAGTGTGTCCGGACAGCGCTGGCCCTCGGCCTCTTGAGTGAGATGGGCGCACAACCCTAGAGTCTGTCAAGACTGGCCCGTACGGGCAGGGGTACCTTTACCTTATGTATACACACACACACATATATATATGTGAGTATATATAGCTCAGTGTGTGTGTGTGTGTGTGTGTATATATATATATATATATATACACACACACACACACACACACACACACACACACACTCTGAGCTAAATGCAGCAGTGGTCTTAGTATAAGAAGGTTCCATTTCTTTCTTTAAGAAACATGAGGACTAGATTCTTGGTCCGTCTCCACATAAGCCGGCTTCCTACATTCCTGTTTAAATCAGCCCTTTAATCAGAACCATGTGGAGTACAGCATCTGATTTGCATGCAGAAGATTCACTCCCCATTGGCATCTCCAGGTGGGACCCGAGAAAAGACTGGAGATTTGCTGCTAAGCAGTGCTGGCAATCCTGAGCTCGCTGGACCGGGAGGTCTGACTCAGCATAAGGCAGCTTCCTATGCGCCTGTGTACATAAGTAGGTTATTGGTGCAGAGAAAGGAGAGGAACTTGCTTCATTTTTCCATGATCCATGCAGGTCACAAAGTGTTGTTTTTTTCTTTCGTCTTCTGGGCATAGAATTTCAGCTGCCTTTGCAGGGTAAACACAGCTCTGAGCACACAGTGAGAGAGAGAGCTAGCAGCCTAGGAGCTGATGGGGCAAGAGGCGGGGGGAGAAGGGGAAGAGAAAGACGCCGCACGCGTCATTACGGAGCTGGGGAGAAAAAGAACAGGGAAGTGGAGCCTTCCGAGAAAGGAAGTCCAGCCCCGCCAAGCGTGGGAAAGTCACGCCGGCTCACAGCTGCTTGATGCAAACATCTGCACGACCGCAGGTGCCTCGAAAACCCACAAGGCAATGGGGTGGGTTGCAGGGGCAGCTGTGCTAACTTGCCAACAAACAAGGTGGTCGCAGCACACGCAGAGAGAAAATAGGCTTTCATTGAAGCCCCAGGGCTGGGTACGACACACCCTCTGCCAACCTGAAGGAGCGTCTCCACCCCCATCGTTCTGCCTGGACACTGAGGTCCAGCGCCGAGGGCCTTCTGGCGGTTCCCTCACTGCGAGAAGCCAAGTTACAGGGAACCAGGCAAAGGGCCTTCTCGGTAGTGGCACCCACCCTGTGAAATGTCCTCCCACCAGATGTCAAAGAGAACAACAACTACCAGGTTTTTAGAAGACATCTGAAGGCAGCCCTGTTTCGGGAAGCTTTTAACATTTGATGTATTATAGTATTTTAATATTCTTTTGGAAGCCGCCCAGAGTGGCTGGGGAAGCCCAGCCAGATGGGCGGGGTATAAATAATAAATTATTATTATTTATTATTATTATTATTATTATTATTATTATTATTATTATTATTATTATTATTATTATTATTAATATTAACCTGCCGCACTCCAGGTGCTGTGGGCTATAATTCTCATCGGCTGCAGCCACAAGACATCTGCACAAGTGCATCAGGAAGGGGAAAGGTGCTCTAGGGACTGGATATTGCACAAAGAGAATAAAGTGCTATAAAATTGATAAAAGGTACATTGTCACACACAAGCTCATCATTTTGCATCAAGACGGATTGATCCAGCACAATACATACATGCCCCCAAAGCTGCCTCATAGCGAGGCAGACCTTAAGTTCATACAGCTGGCCAGAGTTGAGAAAGCTATTTTGACTGGCAACCTGGACACACCCAGGCACTGGCAGGCAGGAGAGCAATAATAAATCTTATCAACATACAAAAAAACCCACAGAGATACGGTCTGGTTATGCAACAAATGTCTGCCACTGGCCTGAACCAAAGCCTGCTTGCTGACTCCAGGTGGAAAAGCTCCAGGGGAAGTTATTTCTGCAATACAGACACACAAATATTGCTGAGGGATTTTTGTTGCAGTCAAGATTAAATTTTTGATATGTACATTTTGCTGCTATCATTATCTTTGTATCTTTATTCTTAGAACTTATTATGACTTATGTGGGGATTGTTTAATTTTGTTGTATCTGTTTTGATATGTTTTTTTTTTGTTTGCTGTTGGCTACCATATTTTTCGCTCTATAAGACGCACCAGACCACAAGACGCACCTAGTTTTTGGAGGAGGAAAAGAAGGGGGGAAAAATTCTGAATCTCAGAAGCCAGAACAGCAAGAGGGATCGCTGCGCAGTGAAAGCAGCAATCCCTCTTGCTGTTCTGGCTTCTGGAATAGCTGCACAGCCTGCATTCACTCCATAACACACACACACATTTCCCCTTACTTTTTAGGAGGGGAAAAGTGAGTCTTATAGAGCAAAAAAATACGGTGCTTTTGTCCTGTTTGTATAACTATGTAAATCTTTTCATGTTGCAAGCCGCCTTGACCATGGGTTTAACTATGGAAAGGCAGCACACAAATAAACAATGGTGACATTGAGCAAGCACCCAGAAGCACACGACCTTTTCACAAACATTGGGGGGGGGGGAGGCTTCACCCATGCACCAGGAAATGGGTTGTTTTCAAATATATGAATCAGTTTTTAAAAACACAGAAGAGAAAAACCAACATCAACAACCAAGTAAGTTTGACACAAAGATATTTTGATAACAAAGCTAAAATATAAAATCATGTGCTAATGAAATGGATACAATTATAAATGGGGTATTAAAAACACAACTTTGTACAAAGAAAGAAAGAGACAGACAAAGGTCTTGCCTGTTCCTAGATGACACCAAATATATTCATATTTCAAAGGGATTTGCCACCTGTGTGACTGCAGTGCCATACATTAAATAAACCCAAAATAGAGGTGGAATCAGAAGAGTCATCAGTGTGACCCCTGAGCTGCTCATATATTACATGCCAACTTCTTTGAGATAGAAATGAATATAACCCGCTTGAAGCAGTTATCTAGGGTATGGCATGAAGCCCTGAGCAATTATGAATCAAGCTGCTACCAGAAGACATGCCGTTAACTGTATAGGTACAAGATCCATGCTACCTTTAGCAAAGTGGCATATGAGTTAAAATTAATTTTTAAAATCTAAAAACAATTAAAGCTATCTCTACAAACACTAAAAAAAAGAGTCTCTCCTACAGTTGTACAGCTAAGATTTTGCAAATGACTGGAACACACCTTAGGCGAAGTCTCCTTAAACAAAATACATCTTCAGCAGAAGCTATTTTTTTATTTATTGGTATTCCTCAGAAGTGCCGAGGAATAAGGTACATAAAACATACCAACAGAATTCAGTAAGAGTGCTAAAAATATGTACATACTCTTAATTTTTTTTGCAGCAAACCAATCAAAACAGAAAGAATATGCACTTCTTATTTATGAAACTTTCCTGTTTCAACTGGCACCTGAAACCCAACAACATGGGAGTCAAGGAAGAACTGCATGTGTGGAGAGAAAAAGCCTGTCTCTGCATTTCTTTGTGAATCACAGATCTGGGTGCTCATGAGAGCGACTCATGCAACAGGAAGCTTTGAGAGCAGGCCACTCTGAATGCTGCCATCACACCAAACATGGTAAAGTTCCCCAACTCAGAGGAGAGAGAGTAGCAAGAGGCAAGGCTTAGAGAGCAATGACTCGTGCAGAGTTGCAGCAGGCAGCCTCCGTACGTCTGGAAAGACCCTTCTCTGCCCAGGACCAGGAAGAGCCCCTGCCAGCCAGAACACCCAGGCATCATCATCATCATCATCATCATCATCATCATCATCATCATCATAAATTTTATTTATATCCCGCCCTCCCCAGCCGAAGCCGGGCTCAGGGCGGCTAACAACAATCAAATAATCAAACAAATAATCCAACATTCTAAAAACATTTCATTATAAAAATTAATTACAATCAAATTAATGGCAACCGTTGAGCAAAATTCTGTGCAGGTTGCCAGAGGAGGGAGTCAGGCTGCACCCTAACCAAAGGCCTGGTGGAACAACTCTGTCTTGCAGGCCCTGCGGAAAGATGTCAGGTCCCGCAGGGCCCTAGTCTCTTGTGACAGAGCGTTCCACCAGATTGGAGCCGCAGCCGAGAAAGCCCTGGCTCTAGTTGAGGCCAGCCTAACCTCTCTGAGGCCTGGGACCTTCAGGATGTTTTTATTTGCAGACCGTAGGTTCCTCTGTGGGGCATACCAGGAGAGGCACCTTGGTGCCCTCCAGATGCCACCAGCCCCAGCCTCTGCTAGCTGAGCCTGGTGAGGGGTTCAAAACATCAGCACGGAGCCAGGTTGGTGGAGTCTGCAATGGGCAACAGCAGGGTGGACTGGCAAGCGGGTTGACCTGGTATGATGATGCTCCCAGCAAAAGTCACAAAATCCCAACATTTGTACCAGTCTATCCTCCCTGTAACATTTAGGACACATCAAAGAGCTTAGCATAGAATCATAGAGCTGGAAGGGACCCCCAAAGGTCATTTATTCCAACCCCCTGCACAATGCAGGAATCACAGCTAAAGAATCCCTGACAAGTGCACATCCAACCTCTGCTTAAAAACCTCCAAGGAAGAAGAGTCTACCCCCCACCAAAGGAGGCTGCTCCACTGCCCAACAGATACTACTATCAGGAAGTTCCTCCTAACTTTTACTTGAAATCTCCTTTCCTGCAACTTGGATTTTTTGGTGTGAACAAACATAAATTACAAGTTTCTCTCTCCCCCCCCCCACTTTCTTTCTCTGCATGGTTTGCTGGAGACCATTTTTGCTCTCCAAAGGCGACCAGGAAAGCCCCCATCTCAAAACCCTACCCAGGCAAGACAAAACTAACCTAAACGTGGAGAGGATCTTTTGGGGGCTGGATATGCAAGGTTGCATTACAAAATGTGAGAGGGGCAACTATGATCCCACCTGCCAGTTCGGCCCCTTCAGGCAAATTAAAAAGCGAGACGCTCAACTGGAGACGTAACCCAGAAGAGCTCAGAGAGAGGCTAAAAGGAAGGGAAAGTGCCTGCATCTGGTCGCTTGCAGAAAATGCCTTTGGTCACGCATTGCTAAGTGAGTCTAGGACACTATAGTCACTCTGAATAGGACTGTAAGGCTGAGTCAAGGAGGTCAGGGTCTCGTCCCGCTCCATATTAGTCAGGGAGCCCAGACCCAGCTATATTTAGGCGAAGCCATGCAAGGAACTCAGGCCCTTTCAAGGTGAGGGGGAAATCTGAAGTCAGCACACACTTCTGAAAAGAGAAATGAGCCTGTCGATTCATGATTCCAAGCAAAGGAACGAGGAGGAGGGGGTGACCCAGGGAGAGGCGGGTTCAGCGAGGCGTGCAGAATTCCCAGGGAGGTAGATCAAGAGGCGCCTTCGTTTCAGCAGCACCCCAGCACTTCGTAAACCCTCCCTTGACATCAGAACCCCCTCGGACAAGCCGTGGGTTGGGAGAGCGAGGCAGGAAAAGATTTGTGCTTTGAGGACTAGGCTCAGAGGCAGAGCATCTGCTCTGCATGTAGAAGGAAGGTCGCCAGATCAATC